>NC_133476.1:8652128-8660961 GCF_025370935.1 Choristoneura fumiferana | reverse complement strand
TGAATAACGTTTTAATAGCGTTTTAATTACTTTCACACTTTGATACCGTTACTACAATAAAAAACGTTGATAAACTTTTACAAGAACCAAATAACTACGTTGCGTGTCACTTTCTCACGTTTTAAGCCGTGTTAGTAAAGAATAGAATTAATAAAAAAGATTATATTACATAGGCGGCTTTTACCCAATACCTAACAGGGTAACTACAATATTATAATGGCAACACTAGTGTTGACGTTTTATGTTAAGTAATAAGGTTTTGGTGTAGTTTGGTTGCAAGTGTGTGCTTGCCACTGCGTTAGCACACGGATTGGTGTAGTTTGACCGGCCTCACTTCGTTGTTCGCAGCGCCGTATCTTTAGTTTTTATTTGATCTGAGAATCATGTACATTTATTTAGTAACTGTTTCTAGCGAAATCAACGAGCATTGCAATTTTCCGGGATGAAAATATTACCAAGTGTCACCGGTAAGCTAAAATAGGGTTGTCTTAAATCATACTGGTCAAACTGAACGACAAGGCGGAACTGATACGATCGGGGAGCCATTTTTGGCAAGAGTCTAGTCGAACACGACCTTACACGAGAGTGTAAATGCAGCTTTACAAAAAGTACAGTTTGTATCAAAGTCAAGTCAAATATCTTTTCTCAAAAATGTCCGTAAAAGTTGGCATTATTCTTTACATATCAGAAGGTGAAGTGCATAGTAGTAGGGGAGCCCACGATGCTAAATCGGGATTTACTCGAGCGTCATAGAGACCTATTGGGTTGCGAAGCTTAGATCATAAGAAGAAAAAAATGTCATATAATAAATACCTTTTCATCGGTGGGGGGAATTGTTATAGATTTTCAAAAATGTAAAAAAAAACTGTTGCATGGACATACTCGAGCGCGTCAGATATTGATATCATCCATGTCCTACGTATTTTTAAAAATGTACGTATGTTAATCTGATTGTTTCCATGATGGGGGTGGTCGTACGTATGGGTTGAAAATGAAAAAAAAAAAAATTTGATCGAGCGCGTCAGATTTTCTAAGGGGATGTTAAGAGATCCTAAAAAAAGGCTCTTATATAATAATCTGACGATTTGGATGTGACGCAAATTCGTAGCCATTATTAGAATGTGCATAAAAAATTCGCCATTTTGAAATCCTCAAGCGCGTCAGATTAAGATATATATGGTTCTCCTTCATGCCCTAGACGTGCTGTCTCATAATCTGACGATTATCTGGAGGGATTCGCCTAATCTGACAATTAAAAAATTTTTTTTTCTTATTTTTTTAAATCATTGAACTTAATTTATTGAAAAGCTCAGGAAATAGCATGCAAATAAAAAAGTGTATGTTTTTTTAAGTAGAATACTGTATTTATAAGAAAATAATTATAAAAAAATATTTTTTTTTGAGTATTTTTTCTCAATTATCATCGTCATCGGTAGAATCATCTTCTTCCTCTGACTCGATTCCATCCTCAGATTGCGTATCTGTAACAAGAAATCATTATCATATTTAACAATATTTTTTTTATGAATAACGTGTTTTTTAATTATTGGAGAAAAAATTTACCTAATTCTGAAGTATCCTCAAGAATATCAGGTGTTATAACTACATCTTCATACGCTTTCGGCAATTGATCACCTGCAAACCAGATCATAAACAAGCAAAAACGTTGGAAATACGTTGTAAACAATATCATGCCACGAACGAGTCTGTGTGATCAGCTGTGATGGCGTCATGGCAACAGAAACCAGAGTGGGGACGGAGTGAGAGAGTAATAGATAGAGAAAGAGTGAGAGAGGAATAGAAACGCGGAGAGGGGAATATAGGCATCACGTAGCTGCACGCAATAAACTTTATCGATGAATGTTTGTTATTTCGGCTTGTGGAAACCGTCAGATTATATATTTTTCGTAATTCTTGAATTATTCCCTTCAAAATAAAAAAAAATTAACCACGCTCGAGAATGTCGAGATGACGTTTTTTTTTTACAACTTTCTAGCCCTACCCCTTCTTTACGTCACTCTCAAATTGTCAGATTAGTAGAATACACACGTTTTAGTATGTAACTAACTCATCCTACCTTAATCTGACGCGCTCGGGAATTTCAGAGGATGAATTTTTTTTACTAATCTGATCCTTTATCCTTGACGGGCGGCCATGTATATGGGGCTCATAGTTGGTGGAAGGACTTAACCGGGTACAAGGTATCCCCCTGTATATTAATCTGTCGCGCTTTAGTAAATCCCGAAATCCCCTCTTGGGCTCCTCTACTATAGTTTATGGTCAGCGAAAAATTAAAAAGTTAAAAGGATTGCAGGCGCGCTAGCTCGACAATAATGAATTAGCGCGCCTGCAATCAGTCACATTTTTTTTTTAAACTTAAAAAGGCCATGGAAATGTTGGCACAAGTCGTATACATACAGCCAAGTCTAATGGCCGGTATCAGATATTTTGTTGGAACTCCGGACTTTTTCTATTGGGTCTGAAATAGCTTGTGGTGTTTTCGGTGGAAAAATACACCTACAGTTTATTTTTAATGAAAAAAGGCGGGAAAGCATAAGATAAATATTGGAATAAAATTACATTTTATAATATATTTTGAGAAAAAGTTTATTCTATTTCAGAATTATTCACCATTTTTGAGAAAAGCTTTATATTAGTCTCGGCTGGAATAGCAATTGCTGGCTTCGTATTAGTTAAACGGACTCGCAAGCTCGTCCGTTTAATACTCATACTCAGCCAGCAATTGCCTACTTCCAGGCCACGACAATAATCTACTATTATTCAATTTAGGCTATAATAAGCACTTATGAATGTCAAAAAAAGAACTACCACCGGTTCGGAAAAACCTCTGTTGAGAAGATTCCGGCAAGAAACTCAACGAGGTATATATTTTTTTAAACAGTATGTATGTACATATTTATGTAAACTCTTTATGTACAAAATAAGTAAACAAACACAATTGACAAACAATGAGATATATGTACAAAGGCGAACTTATCCTATAATAATAATAATTATTATTATTTTTATTTTTTTTCTTTAATTTTACACAGTAGCTTATAAGTATTTTATTTGTAAATATTTTATTGTGATAAAATGACTTTCTGCCAAGTTTCTTGCGGCGCATTCTTCTTGGCAATGATTGTCTTTCCGGAAGCGCTGGTAGTATAAAAAATTGCGTGTAAAAGTGCCCATTGCGGCCTATTTACTAAATAAATGATTTGAATTTTATCCCTATCCAGTCTTATCCAGTTTGTATGTGTAACCTGTAGGCCACGGCGGCCTGTCCGGCCTCAGCGAGCGTCCGCGGCGGCACGGGCGCGGGCGCGGCCGCCGGGTTCTTGATGATGACGGAGGCGGCGCCAGACACCTCCGCGTGCACGTATATGTCTGTCGCCCGCATGTAGCGCTTCACCAGAAGCTCGTTCTGTTGTTGGTCGCGACCACCTATCACCTAGGTGATAAATTATAGATAAAAAAGTATAGAAAACTGGCCAACTGCGAATTGGCCTCGTGCCTGAGGGTTCCGTTCAAATTTGTAGGTACGAGCGTCTATGAATATCCAGTGAGAGCATAGCCCTGCTCTTAAGCTAATTAAACGAACTGTGGGGTCATTTTAGATTAGTTATTGACATAGACAAAACAATATTTCACAATTTACCATAACTGCCATATCGTCGGGTAGCAAGCAAAAATCACTAACTGCAATATAAACTAGAATATTAACCTTACCATGCTATGCATAAGTTTGATTATCTCGCTTGACTTAAGGTTGTAATTAGTGATTTTTGCTTGTCACCTGACGGACGATATAATATCAAATTTCAAGTTTCAAGGATTTCTATTTACAATATATTAAAATACAAATTCAGATATTATTACGAAATATCTGATGGCGACTGTACTTATGATACAAGACATATATGTATAACACGGGTGGCAACCCTATCTCAATTATAATTGGTTTTGGAGTCTTTTTTTTGTATTTTTTTATTTCAACTCCAAATTTGTTACTTTTATGGGTATCCCGTGAAAACCATATCGAAAAAGCAACTTGAGATATGTGTGCATAGCAGAAAACTGTATCTAGTCTCCTGTCCAACGGTGGTGTAGGGGTTATAGCACGCAGCACGGATTGCTGAGGACCTGGGTTCGATTCCCAGCGCTGGTCTCTTTTTCTGGTTATTCTGTGCATCCATGTCTCAGTTTATATTTTCCTATCTCAACTCCCAAATTCGTCATCCATCTCACCAGGTAGTTGTCTGAAGATATGAACCAGAAGAACTTCTCGAACCAGTACGTGCGCCGCGCCTTGCTGATGCTGCTGATAGTCTGCGCCTCTTTGAGAGTCTGCTTGGTCCTCCGTTCGGCACTCTTCAGCGCCTTGTCGGCTGACTCCAGCGTCTTCTGCTGTTTTTTTGCGGCGTTCCGCTTCAGATCGTAGTATCTGAAATTTATTATTAACATCATCAACAAGGTTGTCGCCATCATAATTATCACTAGTGTAATATGAGCGGCTGTCTATAAATTACAGTACACCAATTTTGATAATTGAGTGTGTCACAGATCTGGTCTAGACCACCACTCCCTTACCCGCATATAACATAGAGCAGAGTACTACACAAAGATCGCGGAAATGAAGTGGAAATCCCTACTAATATATTAATATTATAAATGCGAAAGTAACTCTGTCTGTCTGTCTGTTACGCTTTCACGTCGAAACTAATGAACCGATTTTGATTACATTTGAAATTTACCACGAGCTTTGCGGTGAAGGAAAACATCGTGAGGAAACCTGCACAACCTGCGAAGCAATTCATTGGTGCGTGTGAAGTTCCCAATCCGCACTGGGCCCGCGTGGGAACTATGGCCCAAGCCCTCTTGTTCTGAGAGAAGGCCTGTGCCCAGCAGTGGGACGTACAGGTGGTGGCCATGTAATTAAGAACGATATGAAGTTCCAGATTATTTTTAACTAAATCATGTCATGTGTTGTCGTGGGTCCTTCTTAGAAGTAACTAGTTACGTTATGAAATAGCCACATGAATAGAGCAAACGGATTTAGAATAAATAATAAAATTACTGTCATTTTTTTACAAATTTTGTTTTTATTCTCTTTAGTAACAAATTCAAATAGTAATGAAGCTGGACAAATAATTAAGAACGATTTATTGAACGGTTCGAAAGTTTTTTTATTTGAAACTTAGATTAACTAAATCACACTAACGTGAAGTTTGTACAGAAAAAAAAAGCAATGTAATACATTTTAACTAAAATTAATAGTTAGTAGCATGTCACGGCTTTTTATTACTGCCTTACACCGGCGAGGCATTGAATCTATCAATTTTTGACATTTCGCAAGAGAGATAGAGTTCCATTCTTCTAAGAATACGTCATACAGTTCTCTTAAATTGCCACACTGTCGATTTGAAACTTTTTTCTTGACTTCGCACCAAAAGATGCTCTATTGTGGTTAAGATCGGGGCTGTTGGCTGGCCAATCTAAGACAGAACTGATTGCGATGTGAGGAATTCCTTAACGGTACGTGCAGTATGCTTGGATATTGTCGTGCTGGAATGTCAAATAACCGGAAGCACGCCTTCAGCATATGGTAACATTGTTTCTTCCAGTATGTTTTTGTATTGAAATTGATCCATGTTTCATTCTATCAGCCTAACAGGTCCAACACCATGTCCAGAAAAACATCCCCAAATTTTTACATTTCCCCCGTCATGCTTTAAAGTTACTTTTGTGTTACTTTGGGTCGAATGCTTTATTTGGAGGCCGTTTTACATATCGTTTGCATCAGAAATACCCTATTTATTTTTGTCTCGTCAGAATAAAATAACGTTTTTCCACTGTCTGACTGTCCAGTTTTCATATCTTCTTGCAAATGCAAGCCGCCTTGCCTATGACACCGTTTTCAACATAGCACCTTCCTTGCTATCCTTCCATGCAACTTTTCTTCTACCAAACGCATTCGAATACTGCGTGCCAAGATTGCTGAAGGGTTGTTTCGCCAAAATATTCTTTTCTCAACTTATTAGACCCTTTAAAAGAATTTGGTTTTGCCAAACGAACGATATTTCGATCATCTCGACGAGATGACTTTCTTGTCTAGGTACACGCGGAACATTTGAAGTAGTTTGATACGTAGCAAAATGCTTTATGGCGTGGAAAACCATAGTTTTTGAACATTGCAGATGATCGGCTATGTGTTTATACGACCAATTCTTGTCGCGAAGTTTTAGTATTACTTTTCTTGTAGATTTATCACAACTTTTATTTTTCCCCGTTGTTTTTATATGAAGCAATCGCCTTAAAGACTTTTACGGCACTAAATGGTGCCAAAATTATTCAAATAAATAACCTTAAAACCACAAAGCGGCGGTCCGTTCTCTATTTAAATTTGAATAAAAAATAAACTATTCAGCGTTCTTAATTATATGACCAGCCAGTAAGTAGTAATACTAGGTTTAGATGTAATATATAAAGTTTATCTATTTATTTTTTAGCCAATTATATGTATAAATGAATTTACCGCTAGTAAGGAAAAGTTTTACGATACCGAGAGAATTACAAAAAATATACATGCAGTTAGTAACACTTGTCAGTTTGAAAAAATCTTCTCTATAAAAAATCGTTCTTAATTATATGACCACAACTGTATATAGGCTGGGATGATGATGATTGATGATGATGATGATGATGAAGATTGTTAAAGGTGTAAAGTAACTAATGTATGATCCCTAACAGGATGACGGATTTTGCAGTTTGAATTTTACCCAGTGAGGGCTATCGTTTTTTTGCTCACTAGATGGCGCACTGTTGCGTAAGGTTTTTAAGTATGGCTTTCAAAGTCTGTTATTACGGCGTGAAAACAAAGTTTAGATTAAAATCATATTTAATACACCTTAAACCGTACCATAAAAATATCGAGCATGCCACAGTGTTGCATAGGCCCGTTTTGTTCGGAAAAAAGGGGGGATTTTTTTCCGAAAGACAAAACTGTCTCAAAACACAGACATTCATTGCCCCGGAATGCATATTTTTTCATAATTAATTTCAGATATTGCAAAATATTCACAAAATTATTCTAATTATAAATTAAAACCCGCGTAGCTCACCCAAAAACTATGAGATTTGACATTTCGGAGACCTCACGCTACACTAGCGCCTCTAGCGGCGAATTCATTCGCGATAGCCCTCATTCCTTGGTGACAACTTACTTCCTGGCGTTAGCGAAGGCAGTGAGCGAGAGGTCGATGTCGACACACATGGGCTGGACGTCCTCATCGTCGTACGGGTCGGTCAGCTGCAGCGTGATGTGATTGGTCTGCAGTTTCAGCTGTTTGATGCAGGACGCTACGGGGTCCGCGTTCTCTTGCGCTGTCTTTACCAGCTCCTTGATGTCGTCCCATGACATCTGAATGTTCAGTCAAATGGTTAGTAAAGTCCTTGTTGACTCTAGAGTGTGCTCGACATCAGTTAATAAAACATATAGTACAAGCTTTTTCTGCTGACTGTACTTTTTGTTGACTGTACTTGCATTGTCGTCTAAACTACCCGTACCAAATTTCAAGTTGATGCCATTAACCATTGAGGAGTTCCCTTCTGCGGAGACGATCCTGGCCGGACCACCAGGATGTCACTACCTGATTATTGTATTATCGGGGGTTCTTGAGTCATTACAAATTGTCATTCATCATCCCAGCCTATATGCGTTCCACTGCTGGGCATAGGCCTCCTCTCAAAATGAGAAGGCTTGTGTCGTAGTTTTCAAAGCAGGTCCAGTGTAGATTTGGAACTTCACACACACTATTGAACCATCGCGAAAAATGCACACTAGCAATCACTTATATTGCTTACTTTCCATCATTCACTTTAGTGCCATAAAAACTTGAATAAGCCGTAGACAGTTTTCAAAGCCAAAAATAATTGTTTAATACTATTTGAGTTATTGCAAATTCGTTGATACGATGGCATTCTAAAATAGTGGGCAGCTTTTTCAATAGAATCAGCTCTTGAATATACTTTTTTACATAAAAATCGTATCTCAAAAAAAGTTGAATGCCCAAGGGTCAATTTTTGGATCGTGTCTTATATGATCTATACAAAACTTAATATATTTTCAGGAATTTATTATAGCACGAGGGAGGAAATGAATATTCTTATTGATTAAAAAATACCTTAAATGGTAGAACAGTTGGCTAAAACTCACTTGGTTAGCAATGGCAGCCTGCACGGCTAATCTCGCCTGCTCGACCAAGGGCTCGTTGCGCGATATAAGTCAGCCGCTTGCCTGTCTGTCACTTGCACCTGCTCGAGCTCCGTAACGCGCTTCTCATGGTCCTTTCGCACGTTTTGTAGTTTCTTCATTGCTTCCCGTTCAACTTTGATCGTCTGGTTAGAGATGAGTAAATTAAATATTAAACCAAATGGACTCATGACTGAAATATATCTAATGTTACACTCAGCGGCGGCCTTAGGGGTGGCGAATAGAGCAATCGCCCGGGCCTCGCTCTTGTCAACAATCCAAACAATTTAAACAAAATATAGATTTTTTTACTATATTTTCGCATCACATACTTTTCATGAAGGAACAAAGAGCCTCGCAAAGGCTGTCGCTGGTTACACTGATGTCGGTCAATTAAGAAACAATGGAGATCAACAAAAGAGACCGACCCCCTGCGGAGCCTAACGTGAGAATGCATGGCTTTCCAGCAAATGGCTGAAGCAGGACTCTGGAGGTAGATAAGAAACCCCTCCGAGAGAGGGAGGGAGAGTCCGGAGGTAAGTTCCAGGGAGTTTGGGACTTGCAGACGGGTTTGCCCGG
>NC_133476.1:8642121-8652028 GCF_025370935.1 Choristoneura fumiferana | reverse complement strand
ACATGTTATACTAGTGAAACTAGTGTTACATATTCTAAGAAAATAACAAATAACAATTTCTAGGTTTTTTTTCGGCTTTTGTCCCGAAGGAACCCTAATGTACGATGCTTCCCGCGGCCGTGCTCGGTTCGGACTCTGCAGAATCGGTAGGCAGTGAGAGTTTTTTCAATTCGCCATGGGATTTTGCTTATACCGAATAATACGGATATACTCTTCCAAGCGTAACAACTGATTTTACTTATACTTCTTATACAACTCTTTTTGTTCGAAATACATCATTTCATAGAGACACTAGCTGTTGTCCGCGACTCCGTCCGCGTAGAAGTATGAAAAATAGTTCACGTCCTATTCTCAGACCTACCGAATATACACAAGAAAATCATTAAAATCGGTCAAGTCATTTCGGAGAAGTTTGGTCACAAATACTAACAAGAGAATTACTAATGTCAAAGCACATGAACCTAACCTGTGCTGGATCTAGTTAGTTGAATGAAAATGAAATATACCTACTATCTTTGTAACAGATATACCTATCAACTTAGCTTAAACGATGGAACGAGAGTAAAAAGAACCTTGTCATTATATTCTTGATTGATTATTCCACAACCCTTCGTGGCGGGTAGCAAAAAAGCTACATTATAATGAATACGTCATGCAAGTGTACCATGACGTTCGCGAGTGGTAGACCCTGTCTCGGCGCCCGCACGGCTCACAGGCGTCAAAACACCCAATACGCATATTTATTATGTTAATACAACTCGTGTTAAACGACTTGGATACAATTTACAATAAAGTTAAATCCGTAAAAAATAATAGGAACATACACAGAATATATATTTTTGTAACCTTTTTGTACAATAAAGAGTAATATAAACAACAAAACAAACAAACAAAAATGTGTTTTCTACGGGCATAAAAGTTACGACTTGGAGTCGACAAAATTAAGCTAACCGAACGAATACAACAATTAGCTCTACGTGTTATTCAATTTAAAAAAATATTAGTTATTCATATTAATGTTTGATTTGTGATCAAAAATCTGTGTATAACTCAATATTTCATGCGTTCAACCTAAACACTTCGCATTAAAAACTCTGAAAATGACATTCTTGATTAAATAGCAACGTATTTCGCTTTATTTATAGGGAAGAATTGGGTAAAAATGCCCTTATGACTTGCAGGTCGATCTCAGTATACCGGACCCAATCCACTAAATTTCGCTCCGACGAATTTGACGGACGGAAACAGTGTGGAATATATAACAGAAATCGATACAAAAAAAGAAGCCATTGAATTTCAAATGATTATATAATGGTGGCCAATTTGAAATGATGTAGGGAATCGGTCAAGTACAGCTGTGCCTAGATTTTGTTACTAGGGACTACCTACTGAAACTTAAATAGCAATGTTCTAGACTGTAGAGCTTTGATACGTGTGATACTGATACACAAACGGCTTGTAGGTAACGCGTAAGTTTCAGGATATATGAATTTTATATCAACTAAGGAAGGTGGAAGCTGTCTGTTATGGTGACCTAGCTAGTACTTATCTAAAAGCTGCAAACACCATTTGTCCTTTTTGCTATCTCTCTACTTGTAGTATGTACTTATATAAAGTTCCCGTGTCACAGTGTTTGTGACCAAACTCCTCCGAAACGGCTCGACCGATTTTTATGAATTTTTCTGTGTATTTTCGGTAGGTCTGAGAATAGGACGTAAACTATTTTTCATACTTCTACGCGGACGGAGTTGCGCGCAACAGCTAGTTAGTATATATATAAATGAAAACAAATCACTGTTTCCCTTACCTAATGATATCATAATTTGAGAACGACTTTACTAATTTGATCCATATTTTTTTATATTGTTCTTACTTACGGAAAAAATTAAGAAAGTTGCGCATAAAATAAAAAAATTTAACATAGTAGATACAACCGCTAGGATTAGATATGAAATTTGGCGCGGGGTTTTTATGCAGCTCTAATAACAGAATCACGATGTATTTTTGAGAATTCCCTCGGCAATTTTTGGGCATCCCGGAATTTAGATGAAATTAGGTGCCTATGTACTACAAACAAAGTGGAAGTCTGGATTAGCACATATATCTTTGATCCCAAATTCCCATGAGATCGGGATAAAGTTCCAAATTTCAACTCGGTTTAATAAGCTGCCTTAATGGAACTCAAGATGTACTTACCTAATTTTTAGTAATTTTTGTGAAATCTTGGAATTTTAGTGCCATGCGTAATGGTTTACGCGAACCCGCGGGTAAAAGCTAGTATACCCAACATATTTCCGCTGTCAAGTAGATTTCGATATCTGCTTAGGTCAAAAGCACTGTTGCAAACAGCTCTGGCAATGGTCTCCTACAACATAGTCCGAATCTTCCTCTATCTTTCTATCTAATAAAAATGAATCGTAAAATGTGTTGCTAAGCTCGCTCGGAACGGCTGGTCCGATTTTACTTATTCTTAATTTGTTGCGTTCGTCATTGTCAGGAGAAGGTTTTTATGGAAGAAAACATGGAAAAAATACAACGGGGGCGAAGCCGCGGGCAACAGCTAGTTATAAATAAAAACAGCTAGCTGGAACATCGAGCTTGCATGCTTTGCTTAGATCTGTGTACCTACTCGTAGCTGCGCGTGCGGCGCACGGTGCTGTATACCTACGCGACGCGATGGCCGCTTGCGCCGTGTTGCCTCTATTATGGCGAAGGCGTTAGCGCAGGAAGCAAACCTTACGCAGGTCATTGAACTGAATATACCTGTTAGATTTGCAGCAACTAGCTAAAACAGACCCTATTCTATTTACGGTGCGGAAGAGGATCCACGAACATAGTTATGGTAGGTATCTAATGAAACGTGTTTTATGAAGAGGGCTTAGCAAATCGATTCATATTCAAGAGTGAATACAGCTGGATTTAACTTGACCGAGATTAAGGAAGTTTCTGCAAAGGTAATATAACATTTGCTGGTTGGCTTGCTTGTCTCATAAGATTTGCCGATACGCACCAAGAATATAAAAACAAAAATGGGATCTAAAATAAATACAGCATTAATGCTTTTATGGGTATTTATTCAGAGAACCATCTGGAACCAGAAAAGGTAGAATGACAAAACGGATTTGCTGTGAATAACTAAGTAGGTACATGTTGCAGAAAAAATATGAAGAGAAGTAATTAAAATGGTTAACAGTTTTTCAATTTAGTTAGAAAAAAAAACCGTTAAATCATTTAGACGGCATATAAGTAAACAAAATGAAACTCAAGCTGCAAACCTTGTTCCTTTAATAATATTATAATGGTCAACAATTTAAACCAATATTCAGTCAACAGTTAACTTGTAATATTATGTATCTAATTTACAAATGTTTCCTGGCTATAATTTCTAACCACCAAGCCACATTGGCATATCGAACATATTTATATGTTAAACATCCTAAACCTAAGCAGCGTTTTCTCCAATAATTGCGAGGAATATGTTTTTCATTAACCAATATAATAGCAACATTTCATTTAGGTACCTCGCCTCGCTTCGCTCAGCTGTTTCCACCAAAGATGTGCTGTGCGTGGATGTGTAAATGAAGCGTTTCTATTGGTTAACGAAAAACACATCCCTCGCAATACATCTTACACAATATTGGTGGAAACATAGCTTTAACCATTAACCAAAAATACCACTTTAAAAAGTAGGTACCTAGTAATTAAAAATCACCTCTGGTGGTCACAAGTGAGATACGAGTAGGTGCGGTGAATTAGGTAAGTATAACATTAAATTAGGCTAGAGTCGCGCCAAGGTGCGAAGCGCCATAATTATAAGATGAAGTAAAATAAGAGGTTTCTTATGCGCAGCTATTTTATGGCCTATCAAGATTAAAAATCTCTAAAAAAAGCTGAAAAAAGTAGTGTACGTTCAGAAAGATTGTCAAGTATAGGAAAAAAAAATAATCTAATTACAAATAAAAAAAAATATATATTTTTATACTATTATTTTAATAAACCTTAAGAATGATTAAAAAAGTTTTTTTATGCGCAAGCCACGTTTTTATGGCCTATCATCATTAAAATACTCTTCAACATAGTTAAGCTGATTTTAAGTAGGTTACTTCAGTATTATATTTAAAGTATATTTAAATGAAATAAAATATCTATTACAATATAATAACAGCAAAATATATATTTTATACTATTTATTATTTTACCTTAATACATTGTGCATGATAAGTACCATAAATTTTTTTTTAAATTTAGCCTCGATAAGTCCTGACTTTTTTATCATACACAGATCATACTAGTCTTACAGACCGAACCGAGAATCCTGTTTTTTGATTTTTCATATTACTTACATATTTATATTTAAAGTTCATATCGTCGCTCGGCAGGCAAAAGTACTAAAGCGACACTTTGGGCTAAAATGAGTTATGCATATCACCAGAATCAGCGAATTTTCTGCATCAAACTGTCTAGGTTTCAAAGTGATTGAGAGCAAAATTTAACTTTTTTTGGCGCTTTAGTCTTTCAAAAAACGCTTAAATTTGGGAAGCAATCACTTAATGCAGCATCACTTTCATTATTTTCATTTTAGTACTGTTACCTTTTTGCCATTTTTCGATTTACTGTCGTTCAGTCTTTGCCATTTATCTAGTTTGCAAATGTTGGACGTTTAGTATTAGTGCAAAAAAAAGAAAAATACCTTTGTCACTTTAGTAATTATGCCCTCCCGAGTTGAAGTTTTATACACCTTTAGTCATTTGGTTTATTGATAAGAATTAATTTATAAGAATTTAGCTATTTGTTCTTAAAAACTAAAACATACGTTTGGCATTTTAGCCATTTTAACATATACAAAAGCATACATTCAAATAGGATTAGCAAAAACACTTCACGAAATATTATAGATTTGGTGAAATTAGTCATTACTCTTGACCTTTATCGTGTATTAAAAAGTTTAGTATATACACGTAGTAAAATATCATTGCAATTCGATGTTTGGTATATAGAAAACATCATATTTTCTTAAGATTTATAACTTTATTTATAAATTATAAATGATTATTACTCCTTAAAACTTAAAGTTCTTTTTATGTTGCCAAAGGATAAAGAAAATAGTATGTATGTATGTAAACTCTTAATTGTACAAAAGAAAAGAAACACAACACAATTGACCCACTTTGAGATACTTGTACAAAGGCGGACTTATCCCTTAAGGGATCTCTACCAGGCAACCTCAATAGTAAATCTATTTCAAAATTTTGTAATTATAATTTGATCGCTACGGTTCTGTTTGCATCGAATAAAGATGATGTTCGGCCCTAATATTGAAATGTAGAGTAAGAAGTATTAATTTGTTTTTATTAATGTTACATAAATAGCTTAAGTTTAGTCCAGAAGGCCCCCTCGAGTTGTCACTGGCGCAAAGGTAGCCATCAAACTGGCCGCATTACCACGTTGAATGGCGATAGACAATCTTTGCACCAGGGTACGAATCCGCGCGGGCATGAGCGTGAGACCCCCTTTCCGTAATTCGACGTCCCACTTCCCGAATGTAAACAATAGCCTCAAACGCAAGAGGAACAAAATAATAGTTACTCAGTGCCGAATAATTCTCCCGTTTTTTTGACCGCAAAATCCACCGCGGATTGCCGCGGACTGTTCAGCTGAGGTGCGAGGCGGCGAAAGTACTGACGCACGTAACGTCCGACAGCAAACACTTCCCGTTCTGCCATGGCACTAAAGTTAAGCCATCTGGCCTTTTGCTGTCGGTTCGACAGAGGACCGAGGCTCCAGAACGCAGAGGATGTTGGCGGATATTAAAGCCCTCTTCACCATGTCAAAGAGAGCGTAGTGGCGCGGAAATTTTCCTGAACACCGACAAGAACTCAACGCGTGAATAGCCAGGGTGCGTACCGGTGGCTAGGTATAACAACTTTAGATATATTATTGGTCGATATAACTTTCAGTGGGTATAATGAATTATTGGTATAATCTGGAATACGTAATACTATATAATAATAATGTGTTATGCCAAAAAAGTAGGTTTGGTTAGAATTGCGACCTATCAAGAAACGAAACTGCCTGAAAATAGGTTAGGTTAGAATTGCAACTCCAACGATTTCATAAAGAAACTAAATTATATCTACACATTATACTACTAAATACTTATAGCATAATATTGTGAAATTATGTGTTTTTGTTATACCGATCATCTTAGCCCTGATGGCCATTTGCTTCCACCATGGAGCCGCAGATGCATTTATGAGGCACACAAACATCGCAGCCCAGGCGGAGAGCTACTGCCACCCACAATGAGTCGTTGTCCAGAAGTATTTCCAAATAAGGAGCAAGCAAAGCCCATAACCACGCTCCCGCTTTGATTTTTGATACCGACTCAGCCTGGCTAAATCCACCCTAGTGGCACACCCACCCACAAGTGCCAGAGCGTCTCTAGCCCCCACGTCATCCCAAACTCGTTATATCAGCGGAGCCCGAGGCAGCGACGCTATTAGGTGTCGAGCCGTCCACCTCGCCAGTGCACCATGCACAAACGGAATGGTAACCGATGGGTTTCATGAAAATTTTTAATTTTAAGAGACAAGGCCACTATAATAACTCCATGTGCTGATGCGAGGAAGACTGGCAAGCACATTCTCCACACGCCGCAAACTAGACCAAACTTGAACATGGGACTTGGTTGAATTTAGTAGTGACGGCAGGCTTCCAGGTCGCATTCTGTCCTTAAGACTATAGAGTCCAAACGTCCAAAGTATATGAGGCCGGTGTGTGGGGGGCCGTTCGCGTGCTAATATCAGATCACTCGGTAGCACCTCGGGTCTTGAGACGCTTGTGTTCTTGCGTACGAAGCATCCTCCCGCGTCCCACACGTTAAATTTCCCTCGGGAGCCGGATCGGTCCATTCAAGCCTTGCCGGTAAACTTGGAGGATGTGGTGCGAGCACTAGGGTCATTCCATAATGGGTCAGCCGTGGGCTTAGACGAAATTCGACCAGCTCATTTTCAGCTGGGTTTTGGAACACTGAGGGGTGTGAGGTCACGATCCACAACACGCACTTTCGTCACGGAACCCGGAAATCCAGACTGTGTCGTCTTGAAGTAGGATCTCAAAGAACGCGTCCAATACTGGCGAGAGGGATGTTCTGTTAGGCGAAGTGGAAAATACATTCCCACCCTGTACCTTTTTACACCAGGTCTATCATTCTCCTTCTTACCTTGTCTACGGCGATTCTAAAATTCTTTCGCAGGTGGGTGCGCAGCAGGGAGATCAGCTTGGACCGCTTAC
This sequence comes from Choristoneura fumiferana, assembly GCF_025370935.1. NCBI lineage: Eukaryota > Metazoa > Arthropoda > Insecta > Lepidoptera > Tortricidae > Choristoneura > Choristoneura fumiferana. Next base: position 8,644,735 of record NC_133476.1, on the reverse strand, counting down.
CTTCAGTCTTGCTATTCACGAAGCACTGTCGTCTCGAAAATCACCTCTTAATATTTGGTATTTAGATGATGGCACCTAAGAGGGGAACCTAAGGTCGTAAAGCAGGAATTGGCTTTCCTTATTCCCCACTGAGAGGTATAGGACTAAAGGCGAATATGGGACAGGTTTACTGCTGCTAACCCGCCTGTTCCCTTCTTTAACTTCTTTAAGATCTTCTTCCTGGTCTCAAAGGGCGAGGGCTTTACACGAGACCTTTACCCTCTTGGTTCTTCTATTTCCAAGAGGCCATTTCTAGTGCACTAGAGACCCGGAAGCGTCTATTTTGCTCGCCAGTAACGTTTTGAAGAGTATTAATACCATCTCATCTTGACTGTGTTTCGCAGTTCCAAAAGTAACCTATTTTTTGAAAACCACTCCAATGGTTGTGTTCGGGTAAAACTTCTTCTTTTGACGTCACGTTGAGAGATACAAAGGAGACTGTATTGAACGTGTCCCTTGCGGATGAGCAATGGGTCCAAGCGTCCTTGGCCATATGTAACGGTGGTCTCGGTTTGCGGCGTGCGGCGGATGTGGGCTTGCCAGCGTTCCTCGGATCGGCACATGGAGTTGATGGCCTTATCTCTTAAATTTTAAATCTCATAAAGGTTACCAATACCATTTCGTATGTGGATCCGCAGATACAATGAGATTGGGATGACGAGGGTGGCAGAAGACGCACTGGCACGGCCTGTGGGTGTAACCACTGGGGTGGGTTTGGCCAGGCTGAAGTCGGCATCAAAAGTCAAAGCGGGAACGTGGTTAGGCGTTGCCTGTTCCTTATTTGGGAACACTCTTGGACAACGACTCATTGCGGGTGGCAGTAGCTCTCCGCATGGGCTGCGATTTTTGCGTGCCTCATAAATGCAGCTGCGGCTCATGGTGGAACCGAATGCCATCAGGGTGTGTTATGACCAGTATAACAACTTTAGATATACTTTCACTAGATATAAAAGATATTTGGCATAAATACTAGTAATTCATTATACCCACTGAACGTTATATCGAACATAGGTTATATCACATACATTATACCATCAATCAGGCCTGCGCGTCTGTTCCAGACGAATTTGGGCGTGTTGCCTGTGCCAAGTCTTTGTGGCTGACTAGACCGATGCGAGAGCGACATGTCCGTCCACATCTCTGACAAGCGAAGTCTGCGGATGTTTGGTGCAGAACGGCCTTGGTGTCGTTTCTGTCTCTTGTCAACAAATGCATTGAGCCAGCAGCCTTCATCGCATACTTGCGCCCTCCAACACACGTCTGTGCCCAATCACTGCATTTTCCGCCAGCTTTTCTCAGTCTAGGTGGTCAATTTTGAAGACGGCCATGTCTCACTTAAACGCAGTCCTTAAATCCTCAGCAAGAGGTCTCACTACGACTTGTTTATTGCATTATACACATATTACTGTTAGGGGCTGTTTCACCATCCATTGATTAGCGTTAAACGACGGTTAAATGTGATGCCGTCTCCGTCTATTCGAACAAAACAAATAGAGACGGCATCACACCTAACCACCAGTCAACACTAATCAATGGATGGTGAAACAGCCCTTAGTATTAGTTTTGGTATATTACAAGTCCATGATACCGGATAGTTTAGATCATGAGAAAATAACAAATGTTGTTGTACCAATAGTGCATTATATTTCTTAATCGTTATATAGACCATATTATATCTAAAGTTGCTATAGGCAACCATGACGCATCAGTTTTTTACTCAGGTTTCTTACTTATTAGGTACTAATAAGTACTATAATGTTGAATGAATGATTTATTTGTATAACATAGAAAAAAATTGTTCTGAATTTTTGTTGAAATGCTAATTAAAGTTATTACTACAGAATAAATTAAGGTATTTTACGTATTATTTCATCCTTAAACCTAAGCGTATGCTTTGTAATATACACAAACATACTAGGACATGATAATAATAAAAATACCTCAAAATAATAGTGAAAAAAAAACCTTTTGTGCATTTAGTTATAAATCAGATGGTGCCTTTGTGATTAATTACCTTATAATATTATCAAAAGTCTAGTGTTAGTAACAGTTAAAGTTAAGTTATTGAAATTTTAGCATAGATGATAATATTTATTATAATTAAATAATATTATTTATATAATTTCTGTTCAGTAGGTACTTTGGAATATTTTTTTCCTTGCGAATTGGTAAATCAGCATTACGAACAGTTTGATAAGAAAAAAAAATGTGTGTTGTTAGTAAAAATACTAAATTTATTGAGAAGTAAATCACATTAGTTAATTTGAAATATGAGTTGAGGTAAATTTTACGTTTAGTCTTTTTGCCTGATTGCATTTGCTCGATGACTAGGGACAATTTACTAAAGCGACACTTATCTCCTAAACCAGTGGGTTTTGCGTTGAATTATTAAAACCTTATTATAGTCTATTAAATTATGTGTCATATATTCCTGGAAATTTCAAAATTGGTTGTCTGGTTAAAAAGTTATGATTTTTTTTCGTAAAAAAAAACTTTAAATCGCTCTCCTGTAAAGTTGACAAAGTGTCGCTTTAGTACTTTTGCCTGCCGAGCGACGATATTTATTGAAATTTTG
>NC_133476.1:8572083-8641308 GCF_025370935.1 Choristoneura fumiferana | reverse complement strand
ATATTTTGGCGCGTTAGTATATTATGAGCGACTGTACTTTTACGATGACGTGTCGAAATAGATAGCGACAGAGACTTGTTTTTAATTTGTTTTAATAACATTTACTGTTAGTTCAATTAAACTTATTGCAAAACTTTATCGTTCAATTGCTCTATCCAGTTGGCATATTGTAAAAGTTCTCGAACTAACCTATAAGTACTTGTATCTAACGAATAGCCGTGGCTTCGCACGCGTAAATCATTAGACCAGTAGTTTATTAGGGCACCGTACCCTAAGAGTACTAACGGAACTCCGCTGTCTGTCTGTCTGTCCGTCCGTCTATCACAGGGCTCTATCTCTTGAGCCGTAATAGACACTTGAATTTTCACACATGATCTATTTCTGTTGTCGCTATAACAACAAATACTAAAAACAGAACAAAGTGACAGGGTCCCATGAAGAACAAAACCCTAACCAAAAAATATTCCACTGTAATATGACGACAAAAAATTCATATCAGGGTCATATTCTCTAATTAAAAAAACTAAACAAAGCATCGCGTTGTCAAACACTGCTAGATGTTATCGGGGTGGCCTCAGAGCGAGGACGTGGGTTCAATCTGTTTCACAACTAACTGTTTCAACATCCCCCCCCTCCATCATCATCATCCCAGCCTACAAAGATCCCACTGCTAAGCACAGGCCTCTTTTCAGAATGGCGCCTTGTAGTTCCCACGCGGGCTCAGTGCGAAATGGGAACTTCACACAAACAATTAAATACCTTCATGTCTTCGCCGGCGTGTCCAGGTTTACTCACGGTGTTGTCCTTCACCGTAAAGCTCAAGGTTGTAATTAGGCACTTGAATTTCGAAAAGCTCACAGGTGCGAGCCTGGATTTATTTATTTTTTTATTAATAAAATAACATTTACAGGCTTACAGTATGAACCAAAGCGCCTATAAAGCTAGTACCTAATTAGTTAAAAACAAAAAGAAAAACCTAAAACTATTAACAATATAAATTACAATAGAGACATATTTTGATAAACAAGGAATGCCAACTGTCGGCGAACACAATTTGAACCCACGACCCTCGGCTTGAGAGGCCATTGGTCAAACCACTAGGCCACCAAAGCTTTTTAGACTAATATTTGTAAATCTGAAAGTAACTCTCTCTAACTCACAGAGAGCGGTGTAGGGCGGTGCGGCGCGGCGCGGAGGCTGTAGCGGCGGTACCGTAATACCGTTGTAATATACGAGCTAACATGAAGGAGGGCACACAGAAGACCGCGTACGGCCGCTGCTTTCGCATTTTATATTACGTATCAAGTGTCATTCGGCAGCGTAACGCCCCGTACCCAGTACGCCTTAACACGTTCGACCCCAGTGACACAACGTCTGTGACTTTTTAGTTCTTACCCCTGTGCCAGTGACACGTATTTGTGACTTCTGTGGGATATGTGCTACGCCTAGCGTAAGACCTTAGTGGACTGCATTCGGCTCCGGAAACGTTCTGCTAAGCCCTCACGCTATGCCAGCCTTTAGGAGGTACGAATTATTTTGACACGACATGCGTGTCACTGGCAAAGGAGTAAGAACTAAAAAGTCACAGTTGTGTCACTGGCACTGGAATGTATTTCATCTGTGACACGTATACGTGTCACTGGCATAGAAGTGACCGCTGTGGGATATGCGTAGCCATAGCATAAGAGCTAAGTGCATCGTTGCCGGGGCCGAACGCGTTAATAACGAGGGTCACACTGAAAGTTTCGGGAATAGATAAAAATATGCAGTTGAATTGGATAAAAGTATTTCTATTGTTTCTCAAAGTATTCGCCCTTATATTTTACGCACTTTTACATGCGTTCAAACCAGTCTTTAAAGCACTTATTGAAAGCTGAAGTAGGGGTCGATAATGCTGCTTCTTCACTCCACTTCTTCCGGCGTCTAAACCTAAACCTAAAACCGCTGGCCACGCAACTTATCCTTGATTTTGGGGAATGTGAAAAAGTCGTTGGGGCTTTAGTCGGGGCTGTATGGAGGATGGTCCAGGAGTCCGACGTTTTCACCGTTCAGACACTCAGTTGTTTTCCGAGCGATGTCGGAGCTGGCATTGTCGTGGTGAAGGATGATGCGGCGATTAGGGTTATTCATTCATCAAAGATACTCCGCAGACAAATAGTTGTGTACCAATCGGCATTGACCGTTCTACGATCATGAAGAGGAATAGTACCTACATGAACCGATTTGGAGAGAAACGTGGCCACCATCTTCTTGGCCGTGCTGCGAGAGCGAACAACTTTTGTCGGCTCGAGCTCATCTTCGTAGACCCATACTCGAGACTGGTTTTTAGATTCAGGCTTTTAGAGTCACCCGATACGACACTAAAAACTGCATTTGAGCCTCCTCCGTTGAATTTATTCAAAGTTTTGCGGCACCAATTGTCACGAGTCGCTTTTTGCTCGTCAGATAGTAAATCAGGGATCCAGCGGGAAAACAACTTTCGCAAGCCCAATTCTTCCCGTAAAATAATTTGTATGTGGCTCATTCCAACACCCAAGCACTCTTGAATTCCCGGTATGTCACATTGTCTTCCTTTATCATTTGACGCACAGCATCGATGTTTTCTTGAGTGACGGCCGATTTTGGTCGACCTTCACGCACGTCGTCCGTGAGTGATACACGGTCGCGTTTAAAATCTGAATACCACCTGTATATTGTAGTCTTTGGGTCTCCACATTGTTTTTGTGTTAATCCACTATTAGGGGCTGTTTCACCATCCATTGATTAGCGTTAACCGACGGTTAAATGTGATGCCGTCTGCGTCTATTCGAACAAAACAAATAGAGACGGCATCACACCTAACCGCCAGTTAACACTAATCAATGGACAGTATGGATGGTGAAAGAGCCCCTTAAAGTCGTAATAAATCATAGCTCTTAAGTTTTCACGGGACAATTCCATTTTCATCAGCGACTCGACGACTTCAAAAAACAATGAGGGCTATCGCAAATGAATTCGCCGCTAGAGGCGCTAGTGTAGCGTGAGGTCTCCGAAATGTCAAATCTCATAGTTTTTTGGGTGAGCTACGCGGGTTTATTTAGAATTAGAATAATTTTGTGAATATTTTGCAATATCTGTAATTAATTATGGCAAATATGCGTTCCGGGGCAATGAATGTCTGTGTTTTGAGACAGTTTTGTCTTTCGGAAACCTTTGTCCTCCCTTTTTTCCGAACAAAACGGGGACTATGCAACACTTTGGCATGCTCGATATTTATATGGTACGGTTTTAAGGTGTATTAAATATGATTTTAATCTAAACTTTGTTTTCCACGCCCGTAATAACAGACTTTCAAAACCATATTTAAAAACCTCACGCAACAGTGCGCCATCTAGTGAGACAAAAAACGATAGCCCTCATTGAAACCGAACCATTACTTTTTTTTCTATGTGGCCAGTGTGTTAAGATACTGAAACTTTAGAGATTATAAAAAGGTATAATATGTGCCAAAATTAAGTTTCTAAGTTTTGGATTCCCGAAACTTTCAGTGCAGCCCTTACGAGCGAAGGCGCGGGTAAAGTCTGCTCATCCAACTTCCCGGTTCACCGTTGAATCAGTGCGGCGTCATCACTATTTACATTAAAGCTAAACATAGCGTTGCGTGTGGAAGGAATCCATTGTCATCTAATGTTTATGGTCAACGCACTGTGTTTGGACAACATGACAGATATAACAAATAATATGATCCATTCCGATTCCGCGATTTATTTGCGTAGTCATTGTCGCGATGGGTTTAATAATTTCATATTTGTATCGGTAGAATACGATTAGATCATGGTGTATACATAGGTGTACAGTGTCTTTGGCCATGGGATTTTATACACAAGTTTTCTTAACTAAGAAGAAAGAATTCTTAACTAAGGGATCCAGTACATCCCTATTTTTTTATGTTTTGAAAAAAATACTTTCTGTCAAGTTTTTCGCGGCGCATTCCTGGCAATGATGGTCTTTCCGAAAGCGCTGGTAGTTTAAAAGAGTGACATGTAACAGAGCCATTTGCGATCTATTTTGTGTAGTAAACGTTTTGATTTTTTATTATGTTGTGCGATTCTGTATTTTTCCTAACATACGTTCAGGCTGTGCTTTTTATGATAGTCAGACGTTTCTCTTTTATAGGTACACAGTTTGTTCAATATATGAATGGACAGAAGGAAAATAGGCTCTTCATAATGCACGCTTTAGGAAGTCATTTAATAAATTATTATTTTTAGTACACGGTCTAACTAAACTAAATTCTAATTAAAATATCCAAAACGTCAATGTTAGTTTCAATACGGTATTTGACAACTCCTGAATTTGCCATATCTTAATATTATTATGTAAATATAGTGTTTAGCGAAGAGAAATCTTAAATCGGTTGAAAATTGGATTTATAGTGATTTTTCGATAAATCTATATACCTGTCTCTTTCTCAAACGCTTTTCTCTATGCAGCAAGTATGGCGCTACTGGCGTGTGACGTCACATGCCAGTATGTCTTTCTCTGTCTAATCTTGAATTTCAAACCTTTATAACTTTGTTATTTGTAAAGGTAGCTTAATAATTGTTTCTCTATTCGATAACAGGCATTGTGTAGTTTTAATTTATAAAACATATACAAAATAGTCAAATACCGTATTATTCATTAACTAACTGTTGCCCGCGACTCTATTCACGTTAGTAGAACTCGTTTATTGCTATCCCGTGGGAACTAAGCTATTTCGGGATAAAAACTATTCTATGTTCTTCCCCGGGACTTGCACTATCTGTATAGCGAATTTCATCTAATACGGTTCAGTGGTTAAGACGTGAAGAGGTAGGTAACAAACAAACATACAGACTTACAAACTTTCGCAATTATAATTAATATAGTAAGATTAACTTTGCTATTTTTCATATCACAATTTAAAAACAATAAAAAACTTTTTCTATTTTGTTAAAAACAGAAACGTCTTCCTATGAAATACCTAAAGAGGCAGAGGTAAAGAACATTCTGCAAGAAACGGAACATTTTTAATGTTGATAACTCAAGAAATATTCTGTACATTATTTATAGTTTTTAATCGCCAGTTTGGATCAAAATGTGACCTTTAATCATATATCAATAGTTAACTTTTCACAACTAAAGAGCACTGCACCAAATTTGATGAAATTTGGAATGGAAAAAAGTTTGAACTTTATAGTAGTAACTACGAGTAGAATATTTTTAAACAGGGAATGAGAGCGGATGAGTCCTCGAAACACAATTATTAAATTATACGTTTAAATATAACTCGAATTAATATTATGTAGCAAATTACGTAATAATATTGTGTTATTTTGTAAGTGCATTACGAATTAATTCAAAATTCAAATCATTTATTCAGTAAAAAGGCCGCAATGGGCACTTTTACACGTCATTTTTAAACTACTTACAAAGTAAACAAAATTATGTCTTCATCATATTACTTCTTTTTATTCATCATCATTATTATTGCGACTTCACAAAAAATGTTTAGAACCCCTCCTTCTGTGACCTTCTAGAGTCCAATGTTATCCTGAATGGACTATAGTCTATAGGTCGGTATAAATATAGATTTATTATAAATCCAATAAGTTGATATAAATATTAGTTTAATCGAAACTTATTTCAACTACGCTATCAGTCGCTTTAGGTATTTTAGTTGCTAATTAGCAACTAAAACTAATCATTACGAGTATCAGAGTCGTCTTTACCTATAGTGCACACGGGCGCAGCAGTGTAAGGGGCGCCAGCCACGGCTCTTTGTACCATCAGCCAAATATGTGGTCTACCACCCTAAAGTTGATAATCGCTTGAATGTCATAAAACAATAATGCCAATAGACGTGTCTGTCAACTTGAAAATTCGACTTTAGTGACATATTCATTTGATAGGAACTTGTTTAAAAATTGATAGACCACTTATTTGGCTGATGGTACCTATTCCATTTTAACCACGCGCTTCCTAGATGGCGCTAAAGCTATGATTGCACACGGGCGCTACATGGGCTAAAGACGCCTTTTTTATGGTATAGGGGGCAAACGGCAGGCGGATCGCCTGATGGTAAGCGATTACCGTCGCCCATGGACACCTGCAACGCCAGAAGAGTCACAAGTGCGTTGCCGGCCTTTAAGGTAGGAGTACGCTCTCCTCTCCTCTCTCGCCTCTGACGAGTATAACTCTGTATGATAAACTTTAAATTAATAATGGAGCGAGAGCGACAATATTCCACTTCATACGAAATATTGCACTAGACGTATTTTTCTGGAAGGTAATTTCATAAATGTTGAGGCCTAAAAGTTAGCAAGCGCAGCGTAGGACGTCCACCAAGATGGGAGGGACAACCGCGGGTTCACAGTGGATGTAGAGGGCCTACTCCGAAGTTCGAAAACCGGAGTTCGTGTCGTTCCGTCCCTCTGACGCTTATACTATTTAATATGAGAGTGAGTCACGATACGAACTTCGATTATCGAATTTCGGAGTAGGCCTCAGGCCGCTACCAAACAAACAGTATTAAGCAGCGTCTCCACCAATAGTGTGCGAGGATGTGTTTTCATTGACCAATAGAAACGCTTCATTTACACATCCTCGTACCGCACATCTGGTGGAAAGCTGAGCGTAGCGAGGCGAGGTAAATGAACCGTTTCTATTGGTTAAGGGGCTACCCGAGGTGTTCATCGATTTTTGACAAGTTTTGAATCGTATCTCCTACTTTTGCACTACAGTTAGAATTATAAGTCAAACGGCTATCGGTTCTCCAATATTTTATCTCCATTTTATCTACCGGAATAAAAAAAAAAATTACTTAATTTTGTATGATTTTTTTAAACATTGTCTAAAAAAAACACTTATTTCGTATCTCTTTTGACGTGAAAGATCTAACATATACGAAATGTACATATTTGGGTTCGTCTCTGACGTCCCTAAAAACGTGTCGAGGGTTTTCATTTGAAACTAATTAACACAAAAGTTATGGCCAACCAGTTTTTTAACCTAAAGTCGTTCAACTTTGATGCCAAATATCTCGAAGACAATGAACTTTGAAGTAAATATGGGATACTACATTGCTTAATGCCGTTATTTATATAATAAGCTACAAAAACATTAGAAAACTAAGGAATTCAGATCGAAGGTCATTGGGGCATGGGATCTTAATAAAAAACTTATTCCTCGCAATACACTTCGCACATCTCCGGTCGAAACACTGCTTTACTATGGATCGAGCTAACATGAAAGAGTCCGCAAATACCGCGCCACGCTTATTCCCCACGCCCGCGCGGTGTTGCCGTCTCTTTCATGTTAGCTCGAATATTCCAACCGGTGCCGCCTCAGCGCCGCGCTCCGCCACCGCTGGATTGGGGCCATTGGGGGGATATAATGATGACTAGTGTGGAAGACTTCAGCATATCCTCGGCTCCATTTAAGTGAAGTGGGTGTCAATATCCCAAAAGGCTCCGCCACACGACCGACCGCTAGGTACTTAACGACTGGATATTTACATAACACGCCACCCGACTCCGCTCTCAGTGTAACGTGATCCTTATGATAAAAACGGCAAAATATTATACATTCATCTGCGGAACTGATTGAAGCTTCCATGTGAATTGATGTCTTTTTGTTTAACGTTTCATTGAATCAATCTGTACGTGTAAGACGTATTGTACACGCGGGCGCTCGACGACTCCTATTTTACAAGCTTTTATTTAGTTCCACCTGTCCCGTTGTCTGTCTGTCTGTCTGTAATCAAATCTTGCAAGTTAAATTTGACCAACTTCCAGTAGTCAGATTGACTTGAAATTTGGAATACTTATGTAAATCGCATGACAATACAATACAGTGACATCCTGGTAGTCTATCCAGGATTGTCACCGCAGGACGGAACTCTTCAAAGGTTAATAGCATCGACTTGAAAGGTATGCAAATGTAGTTTTGGGTGACAATGCAAGTACAGTCAACAAAAAGTACAATCAGCAAAAAACTTGTATTAAAAATGTTTTTTTATGGCTAGGCTATTTATTACATTTTTACTAAGGTTATTTGAAAGTGTGTGCAATTTCAAGAAATTAATTAATCCCTTAATTAATTTTGGAGTCAAACCTTCTCACGGAAGTCCAAAAATTACATCGTGGTCCTAATTTAAGTTGTACGATCAAGGACTTTAATTCATGCATATTTCACAGTAAACGTCATAGTACATGGCAAACTAACAAAAGTCGTAATGACGTTTCCTTTGAAAAGGTTGCATGGGGCTGATAAATTAGTCTCTGACGTACGACAAACTCGTGCAAAATGTCGTGTCTCCAATCAGCGGTTAAGATTTTGGGATATTTACTTGTATCTCATGTATCGAAGCCGTGGTGGCCTAGTGGTTTACCTATCGCCTCTCAAGCAGGGTCGTGGGTTCGAACCCGGCTCGCACCTCTGAGTTTTACGAAATTCATGTGCGGAATTACATTTGAAATTTACCACGAGCTTTGCGTAAGAAAACATCGTGGAAACCTGCACAAACCTGCGAAGCGATTCAATGGTTCGTGCGAATTTCCCAATCCGCACTGGGCCCGCGTGGGAACTTATATGCCCCAAGCCCTCTTGTTCTGAGAGGAGGCCACCCAGCAGTGGGACGTATATAGGCTGGGATGATGATGATGACTTGTTAATCTTCATGGATAGGATATGATAACTAATCCGATCCTGGAGATTACAATCGACTATCGATTAGAGTATACATAAGATCGATACAGAAGCTAGAGGCCAAATTCTGGCAATACAATCGTTCGAACCACTATGACTAACTGAACTGCGCGTACTATTCTCATCGTAATTGAGAGCACAGGCACACATTGACGAATAGGGCGTCCTCGCCACAATGCCAAATCAACCTGTTGTAGATCTTTGTCAACAGACATATTAGCATAGGTATATAAGCTGGCCCTAGTGTTAGTTTTCGTTACGAAATACGTCTCGATCGCGTTTGCGTTAAAATCTCAATTTGCCTCAGCAACAGCGCCTCTAGCGGAACGTTTGGTGTTCGGTTTCCATACAAATTGAGATTTTAACGCGAACGCGATCGAGACGTATTTTGTATCGAAAACTTACACTAGGGCACTGTAGGTAGCCTATGACCTTAGAACATGAAACTACCGTGAGACTCAACAATACGAGTCATCATCATCATCAGCCGAAGACTCCACTGTTGGACAAAGGCCTCCCCTAGAACGCCACAATGAACACAACTCGCCACTTGCATCCACCGTTACCCTACTCTCACGATGTCTCAGTCCACCTGTGGACTGCCAACGCTTCGTCTTCCGGTTCTGGTCGCCACTCGAGACTTTTCTCCCCCAACGGTTATCTATTTCTTCGAGCGAATGTGGCCTGCCATTGCACTCAATTTGCATATTTTTAAACATACGAGTATTGATATAATACCGGATAACTTAAGTATTAAATCGAGTTAGATCATGTTTCAAGCTAATTGGGACCTTAAGTTTTCTGGATGGTTCATATTATATTTTTATCGATATTAGACTTATAATGCAGCCCACTCCGTAGATAATATTTTTTCGCTTGACGATTTTTTGTTAAAAATAAATTGAAACTTTATTTTGGCAAACAACACGTTTTTGCCTTGGTCTGTTTGATTAAAAAAAAACGGTCAAGAGCGTGTCGGACACGTCAGAAATAGGGTTCCGTAGCCATTATTTAATGAAAATTTGCATTTTAAAGTTGAATATTTTGCAAACAAATCACTGAATCGGAAAAATCGTTTTAGCAGCCCCCTAATGGTTGGACCTATCTAACGATACGCCACACTACAAGGTTGGATGAGACGAAAAATCACCCCCACTTTTCTATGGTTTTTTATTTATTTTTTATTGTACCATTTTGTCGGCATAGTTTACATATACTCGTATATGTTCGTACAGCTGTCAATGCGACCTCTTTTTTTTCACTAATACAAATATTCAACTCAAAATAATCTCGTTTCGCCATTTAAAATTTAGAACTACATTTAATTTCTAAGGGCCTATATTAAAATTCGACGTTGGACGTCCTACGGTTGAGATGATGATGATGATATTGAGGTATAATTTGAGTTAATGCCCCTTCAACCGCTGTGCGAATTTAATCAATTTCGATCTTTGTATATTTTGCAGGCGGGTTTTTGATTTTTTATATTATTATTTTTTGTATAGAATAGTCAATTATTAAAAACCGATTTCGATATATTTCCACGTTGTATTGTAATTTTCCACATAAATATATAAATATCATAAATATTAACATTGGACAATTGACACCAATTGACCTAGTCCCAAAGTAAGTAAAGCTTGTACTATTTACCTACATAAACCAAATATAACTAGCGTAAATAGACTAACAGTGGTGCGAGTGAATAAACCGATCCTTATGGCATAAGCTATGTGTGGGAAAGAGATGAAATCAAAATGACAGCGTGACCCGTTTTGAATCAGTGAGCCTCCTTTCGCTTCCTGTCAAAATTTTCTTTGTATTTGTTGTGTTTTTTTCTGCAATCAATTGCATAAAACGGTAGGATTCCAGAATGGTGTCGTGTTCTGTGTTGAGCTGTGATACAACCTCCTGCAATAACCCAAATTAACGTACATTTCACAGGTAAATATGATTGTACAAGTACCATTTTCATAGCTCTTATTTTCATTGAATGTACTCTCAAATTTACTTATTAATATGCTAATATGAAGCGGTAAACAGTATATTTCATAAATATGGCTTGATTTCTAATAATTATGTGTTAAATAAAGATATGTTGTATCCGTGAAATTGAGTAACTTACGGCGTAGAGTTCGAATATTTTTTATCGATACCTATATCGATATTCTTCAATTTTCTTGTTTCAATTTTAACATTTTGTGACATTCAATTATTTTCCAATTTAATCTTTTGTGTATTCTTGACAATTCAGTATAAATTCTCGTCACTTTGACATGTACAAACTATGATATAATTTTATATTGAATGAATAAATAATCTAATCTAATCTAATCTTCCAATAAAGTTTTGTACTAAAATTTGTAGTTGCTTTTTTCCGATTTAAAGATTTGAGAAAATAAAAGTAAAATAACTTAACATTGAGAATGTAATTAAAGAATTAAATTGAAAAGTTAATTTGGGTGTTACGTAACGTTTAGGAAGGGGGAGGGGGGTGCAGAAAAATGTTACGGCGCATTACATGGGGGAGAGGGAGGGTCAAAAATCTTCAAAATTGCGTTACGTATTACTTGAACGCCCTCTCACGGCTAATGAAAGTCAAAGTCAAAATATATTTATTCAATTTAGGCTATAACAAGCACTTATGAATGTCAAAAAAAATCTACCACCGGTTCGGAAAAACCTCTGCTGAGAAGAATCCGGCAAGAAACTCAACGAGTTATATTTTTTTTAAAACAGTTTTACAATATTATTAAATGATATGTATAGGTACATCCCAAGTATTTAACACAACTTTATTTTTAACACAGTAGGTTCCTTCGCTATTTGAAGGGATCGCTAATGCGGATCGGAATTATTTCCAAATATCCCTGTCCATGATATAATCATTAACTTTATAATACGCCTTTGATATTAATATCTTCTTGACAATAGATCTGAATTTTGTATCCGTTTCATTTGTAATATCTGAAAATGAAGTAGGCAGTGGTTTTAGACCAATGGTGGTCATTCTCCCGTCTTATGCAACCTATGTCTGCCATTGGTAGACTCGCCAGATTGAACTTGCCCCGGATACCAAGATGAGGTAACATTGAACGCAGCCGGTCCCCTACGGTCAAGGCGAACCGCTAAATGCACGCGTTGAGTTACAGAAATAGTGGAACTAAGTAAGACCGCTCCTGTACTGACACCAGGGCCATAATATAGTAAATTGTACAACAAGAGCATAAAATGAGCCATTTTACTCAAGACGTTCATATAGCCACCCGAGCCGCTGCGGAGAGGGTGGATAGACACGTCGAGGGGAAAATGGGTTTAAAGCTCGAGTGTGACACTCTGCTTTTCAGATTGCGAGGAAATGAAATAGCAACAATTGAAACAATTATTCACTATAATATCTATGTACGTTTTATTTTTTATGCATTATTATATAATTCATTTTTTTTTAAATTTTACTGAATTATCTTGATTGATTTTTAGTTTTATATAAATTAAAAATTATTAAAAAACATATGTAGAAACTTTTTTGTTTGTGGCTGAACACACTTGATTATCTTGGCCTTAGACGAAGATTTTATTTTACATATGCACTAGAACATAAAAAGTTATTTTATGTCGCCTAGATACACCATAAACAGGAACTTTACGAGCATGAGAAGTGAAAAAGTTTTTTTTTAACCCGCCGCGCGAACTGCGACTTTTTTGGGTAATTTTGGACTAGTACCCTATGTTAAAGGGTGATCGAAACTAGCAACAAAAATTGACTAATCACGGGTACTTAATAACCTGGCTCTGTGGCGCGCAGGGCGTTCGACGAGTTAATTCATATTTAATCTGTCATCTCCCAGGATAAGAGGACCAAAGGAATTTGGGCACAAATTTGTGCCTCTGGGAGAGGACAGGTTAATACAAGCTTTTTTTGCTGACGGTACTTTTTGTTGACTGTACCTACTTGCATTGTCATTAAAACTACAAAGTACCTTTCAAGTCGATGCCATTGACCATTCAGGAGTTCCCTCCTGGACGATCCCGGCTGGATCACCAAGATGTCACCACCAGATTATTTTATAGCCAACTGATTTACATAAGTAATGCAGAATTGTAAGTCAATGCGACCACAGGAATTGATCAAATTCAACTTACAAGATTTAGCCCGCAATACATACATACAGACATACATCGCACATTAAATAAAAGCTTGTAAAATATAATCTAAACAAGCAGCAGTCGTGGCCTAGTGGTTTGACTCATCGCCTCTCAAGTTTTTCCAAATTCATGTGCGGAATTACATTTGAAATTTACCACGAGCTTTGCGGTGAAGCAAAATCTCGTGAGGAAACCTGCACAAACCTTCAAACTAAACAAAGTTCAAAATAAACCAAGCAACTCAATGGTGCGTGTGGAAGTTCCCGATCCGCACTCGGCCCGCGTGGGAACTATGGCCCAAGCCCTATTGTTCTGAGAGGAGGCCTGTGCCCAGCAGTGGGACGTATACATATAGGCTGGGATGGTAAAATATAATCTAGACCGGGGTTTCTCAAACTTATGGCTCCACGTACCCCTGTTAAAGTTTCTAGACGACAGCGAACCCCCCCCCCCCCCCCCCCCTATTAGTACCTAATGACCGCGATATTCTATTTCTTGTATTACGCTATGGCTGTATTTACATTTATGCCCTCGACTGTACCTAACGTTAATAAATATTCAAGTTAAATAATAGTCCTGAGTTACGGTGGCGAGCAATCAAGTAAATTGGTGTTAAATTACTAATAAAATGGGTATTCTGTGATTGTTTGACAGATTATCTTAAATTATAACCGACTACTTTTTAATTACAACCATCACAAAGTCGACCTGACTCTACCTGACTAGAATCCTCAGATGCAAAGCTCAAAAATCTATTCAACGTAGTGATGCGACTTGAGACGTTTTTTACTCGAGTGACTCGAGTGAATTTGTTAAAAACTTGTATTCGAGTGATTAAAAATTGACTCGAGTTCGTTTGCACGAAGTCATTTTGTTTTTCTTTGTTGATTAATGACATAAATAATATTTTCTAATTTACTTATGTCTTATTACCAAATATTAATATTTTAATCTAAACTAATCGCAACTCATCTCGAGTGATAAATTCTTATTCGAGTTGTAAGGAGTGTAAGTAGTTTTCTCGAGCGAGTGACTCGAAAACACGAGTACAATTCGAGTGACATAGTAAAATTACTCGAGCAACGCGAGTCACAAAATCCGACTCGAGTCGCATCAAATTCAATAAAGGTTTCTGCCACAGGCTAGTTGGCGCTAGCATCGCAACGTCCGTTTGACAACTTTGACATTTGCATCACGAACTCACGAGTGATTGGTTAATATTGACTGGTACATGAACCAGCTTGTTCGACTGTACCTCTTGAATATCCATACTATACTATACTTACTATACTAATATTATAAATGCGAAAGTGTGTTTGTATGTTTGTCCGTCTTTCACGCCGTAACGGAGCGACGGATCGACGTGATTTTTGGCATAGAGATAGTTTATGGGCCCAAGAGTAACATAGGCTACTTTTTATCCCGGAAAAATGCACAGTCCCCGAGGGAACAGCGCGCTATAACCGAATACCACGCGGGCGGAGCCGCGGTCAAAAGCTAGTGTTGCATAAACGAGCTATCATAAGGTCGCGGGTGAGCAAAGAAATTCTTTTAGTTCATCTGTTAAACGCTCGTTCAAGCAATGCGCCCGCGCATTAACGGAACCAACCGCGGGCGCTGCCTGGTGCCTATTAAGTTGAATGTTCTAGAACAGCAGTAAATCAAAAACCGGCCCGCCCCCCTACCAAGACATCACGAGGTCATTATCCCGGAACGTGGGCACAAAAAACTAAGAGCCGAGTTACCCCACAGCCCGTAATCGCCTTCCGCCTGGGAAGAGCTGTTTTAGTACCTAAAATATTGCGCGTAAGCAGAGAATAGCCTCTAGCACAGATTACACTACTCTGGGTAACAGAAGGCCTACTCCGAAACTCGAAACTCGAAGTTCGTATCGTACCGTCCCTCTAGCTCTCGTATTAAATAGTGTAAGTGTCAGAGGGACCGCACGACACGAACTTCGAGTTTCGGGTTTCGTAGTAGCCCTGCAGGGTTGCCATGCCAAACGTACTTACCGGGTGGACCCTACACAAGTGCAAGATGCAGAAAGTTTTCAAAAAATTTGAAAAGTTCTCGGAAATTTCTGGAAATTTTCACAAGAAAATAGGTATTTAAGAAACGGAGTTTCAATCCCCATACAACATTGTGAGAAGCTTTGGGTGAGAAATTTTCCTTCATGAAAAATTCCGCAGTTTCGAAGTTTCCTTTGGGACATCAGTAGGTGGGCCCTTTTAATAGGAGCAAATAATTAAAAAATGTATCATGCTCGTCAAACTGAACGACATAAGTTCAGTGAATTTTAAAAGTTTTTTTAAAGCAACATTTTTAGGATTCCGTAGTCAACTAGGAACCCTTATAATTTCGCCATGTCTATCCGTCTATCTAACTGTCTGTGCGTCCGCGGCTAAGCTCAGAGACCGTTAGTACTAGAAAGCTGTAATATGGCAAATATACATATCAGACACGCCGACAAAGTGGTAAAATAAAAAAATATATAAATACTTTTTATTTTAGGGTAGGTACCTCCCATACCCGTAAAGTGGGGTGATTTTTTTTCTGCAAATTTTCATTAATCTGTCATCTCCCAGGATAACAGGATCAAAGGAATTTGGGCACAAATTTGTGCCTCTGGGAGAGGACAGGTTAAAATCTACCCTGGAAAAATTTGAAAGAAATTGAGAATAGTAGTAAATATATCAAATTTACAAGGAAAATTATAGCGGCTAAGATTGCTTGAGCATTATTAGTAGTTTAAGAGTAAATAGCAGCCTAAGGTATAAAACATACCTAAACTTGGAAGATTCCGTACACAATATGAAATCCTTAGAAAAATATAACTTGATTTTTCGTAATGGCTACTGAACCCTATCCTGGGCGTATCCGACACGCTCTTGGCCGGTTTTTTTGATATTAGTAGTCTTATCTATTTTTTAATTATTTGCTCCTGTTAAAGAGCCCACCGAGTATACCCGGTAGTATTGTATACTATATCTGGACTCTTGTGTACTGATGGCAACTGTATAAAGGACACAACACCAAGTAGAGGTAGGTCTACTCGTGACCACGGCCATTGCAATGTGGTCGAAACGACGAGGTAAATATTACTCGTCTGTCGTGATAGGTCCCGGTTTTACAAGCTTTTATTTAGTTTCACCAGTCCCGTTGTATGTCTGTCTGTAATCAAATCTTGCGAGTTAAAATTTGACCAACTTCCAGTAGCCAGATTGCCTTGAAATTTCGAACACTTATGTAAATCGCGTGACGATACAACAATCTAGTAGTGACATCCTGGTAGTCCAGCCAGGATCGTCTCCGCAGGACAGAACTCTTCAACGGTTAATAGCAGACTTGAAACTTGGTATGCAAATGTAGTTTGCGTGACAAAGCAAGTACAGCCAACAAAAAGTACAGTCAGCAATTATATGTCCATCAATCCATTCCATTCGATCTTAGTCGGCTGGCTAAGATCGTCTCTGCATAATGGAACTCTTCAGCAAATAACGGCTTTGACTTGAAATTTTGTATAGAGATGATGTTTGGATGACAATGCAAGTACAGTCAACAAAAGAGCAGTTAGCAACAAGTTTGCATCAAACAAAAAATTAAAAAAAAATATATATAGTGATCTCTAGAGTTATGGGAGTTGAAGATGGGGATGCAAGCTATAGGAAAATGTTAATAATAAAACCTGTACACAGCTGCAAAGCAATTCAATAAAGGTACATAGGGCTCCAATTGCATTGTGTATGTAACCTATAATAGGATAAAGACAAAAGGTTTTAGTCGAATGACGTTTTAAAATTATGTACACAAACATATCACTAAAATTTTAGTTTAGTTTGAGACCATCAGTAATTAACCCAATTTTAATGTCCGAGATCAAAGTTCTAGTATTAAGATAATTAATCAAAACACAGCTAGTGAGCATGTGTATAATTTAATTTCAATGACATCGTTCATAATTATGGTTTATCATTGCAGTAATAATATTTTTCTTTCACAGAGCGGTTTTAAGAAACACAGGGCTTGAATACAAAATAGGAATGAGGAATGTTCGCAAAATACGTAAGCCTTAAAAACAAATTAAAAAGAAAACAAAGCTGTCAGATAGAAAAAAAAAACAAAATAATACGCTTCCAGCTCGCTGCTATTTTACAAAATCATTAACTGGCACAATAGAATTGGGGGCGATCAAATTCTATGGACAGTGTACTCTCGTGTGGCACGGCCTTGCAATTTAGAAGAAAAACTCATAATACTCACCTATTTGAAGACGTCCTTGGCGAAGACACGTTCAATTGTTTTTCTTTACGCTAAGGAAATTATTTCCGCGAACAACTACGCGTTTTCCGAATCAACTTGGTTCATTAACAATCGAAATTATCTGTAAAAATCACAGTAAAGTCCACAAAATTTGCTATAAATAACAGTCTTTTATCTTCTACTAGGCATTTACTCAGTAATTTTGTCGATTTCAGTCTCGTTTAAGGAAATTAGTTCATTTCATCACTTTATAGTCGTACTCATACGACCGCCGAACTCAAGTACTCTAGCTTGCTTGCACAATTTTGTTTTACTAGCCCACAGAGTGCAGCATACTGCCTGCCACTACAGTGCTATAGATAGCTGTATCTACCGAGAGACAGAGATCGCGTGACACACTTCTGATCAACTACGTTCGACACAATCAAAGCAGCATTTTACGTGTTAAAACGAGAAGACGCTATCTGTTGCTCATAGCTTTGTCTCGTTCTTGAGCCAAACGGGTCAGTAGTTGGTTCGCTGCGGGAGCGAGATGCAAACACTTTGAACTTGTAGATGATTACGTGCGACAGCGCGCGCGTCGCCATGTTCGAAGCAGTGTTGCCAATGCCTAAAACGCTTCGTTTGACGCAGCATTTTTCGATTACGTCTTTTTTTTATGCTTTAAATTTATTCATTGTCCGTGGCAAAAATCCGCTTCAATCGGAAAATGAAAATTGTAAATGGACATTCAATTTTGATGATCATAGTCATTGACTTCGTTGATTATACTGTCAACATTTATATTTGTGCTGGGCTGGCGCGCAGGTCTGGAGAGAGAGAGAACATAATAATATAAATCTCTTCAACCAAGATACATCAATGCTGGAACTCCCCAGAACCACAATACACACAACTAATATTAGTTGTAACAATATATTGTACCAGAACAAAATGGATAGGATGGATAATACTTAATGAATATAGACCGATGTGTTTTAACCCCTAGGATACCATGGTCCTGCAGGGCTACTACGAAACTCGAAACTCGAAGTTCGTGTCGTGCGGTCCCTCTCGCTCTCGTATTAAATAGTATAAGTGTCAGAGGGACCGCACGACACACTTCGAGTTTCGAGTTTCGTAGCAGCCCTGCTGTCTCAGGGGTCTGTAGACAAAAATGAGAGTAATATTTATGAATATTACAACAAAAGTAAAAAAAAATTAGGGGTCCGCATTATAGGGTAAAGAAAAGATATGGAAGTACTTACCACAGAATAGATACAAGGAAGTACTAACTAAGGTCCAGACTAACAAATCAGGTACCGGAAAGTAGGTAGGTAACGTCAATGAAGTCACCGTTTACAGTAAGTATAGTAAGTTGCAGGTGGTAGGACCTTGTGCAAGGTCCGCCCGGATTGCTACCACCATCTTGCTCGTTAATCCTGCCGTGAAGCAGCAGTGCTTGCACTGTTGTGTTTCGGCGTGGAGAGTAAGACAGCCGGTGAAATTACTGACACTTGAGGTATCCCATCTTAGGCCTCTAGGTTGGCAACGCATCTGCAATCCCCCTGGTGTTGCAGGTGTCTATGGGCGGTGGTGATCTCTTACCATCAGGAGACCCACTTGCTCGTTCGCCATCCAATAGAATAAAAAAAAAAAAAAGAAAAAAAAAGTAAAGTGGGTACCCTAAATCACTATGTCATCACAGACTTACTTACGCACGCAGCGTAGTGCTACCACGTTAACTATCGAGTTTTACAATTTATCCATTAATTTGATACTAAAAGTTTCCTCACCAAAAGTTGAATCAGTGCCCTTAGTGTAAGTTTTCAGTAACAAAATACGTCTCGATCGCGTTCGCGTTAAAATCTCAATTTGTATGGAAACACGAACATCGCAAACGTTCCGCTAGAGGCGCTGTTCGTGTTTCCATACAAATTGAGATCTTAACGCGAACGCGATCGAGACGTATTTTGTAAATGAAAACTTACACTAAGGGCACAGGAGTCTTAACTCATTTATGTCGTTACAATTTGCCGTCCGCTAGTCATTCCATCCCGCCTATATACGTTCCACTGCTGGGCACAGGCCTTCTCTCAGAACAAGAGGGTTTGGGCCATAATTCCCACGCGGCCCAGTGCGGTTTGGGAACTTCACACGCACCATTGAATTGCTTCATAGGTTTGTGCAGGTTTCCTCACGATGTTTTCCTTCACCGCAAAGCTCATGGTAAATTTTAAATGTAATTCCGCACGTGAATTTCAAAAAACACAGAGGTGCGAGCCGGGGTTTGAACCAAACCACTAGGCCACCACGGCTCACGGCCGCTAGTCATTATTAGCGATTAAATTTACTGTATAAAACATAAAACGACACGCGAACGTCTAAATTACACTCTACACATTCTAGAACGGTATGGCATCCGCTCACCCGCTCGGGCACGCTCTTGACAACAACTGAGTGCCTCGTGCCGCGAAAATCAGTGAGTGCGTGTGGTTGCAAATAAACTATGCCTATCATTCAATGTTCAGTCAAAACAATCGAAGTTGCCGGTTTTTCAGAACTTCAATTCTCTCGATATTTTTATCGATAAACACGGCAACACTAGCAGTCCATAATGGCTATCCTCAAACATAATGTTTTTAAGTAGTTGTTCCCGCGCTTAAAATTAAAATAAGAAAGTATATATGTGTGTGTGTGTGTGTGTGAGCGTGTGTGCCAAAACGGCTTGACTGCTTTTATCCATTACTTATGATATAAGTTTGAGATTTACCACGCGCTTTACAATGAAGGAAAACATCGTGAGGAAACCTGCACTTACCGGCGAAGAAATTGAAAGGTGTTTGTAAAGTTCCCAATCCGCACTGGGCCCGCGTGTGAACTCCGGCCCAGTCCTTCCAGCAGTGGGACGTATACCGGTCAAGATGATGATGTTCACGCTGTATGTAGCAAAGTTCTGTGATTAAAACAAGACGTTAGAGTAACGGTAAGCTTGACCCGGTGACCTTACTAATATTAGTGCCTTATTAACACAAGAGTTAGTCCGTTACAAGGTCACAAGGCTGTCTACAAAGGCTATTGTCCGACCGATACTGGTACCAGCAACCCAAACCGAAAATGATAACCAGGGGGGGCTACTACGAAATTTGAAAATCGATTTTCGTATCATACCGTCCCTCTCACTCTCGTATAAATAACATAAGCGTCAGCGGGACGGCAAGACACGAATTTCGAATTTCGCACTTCGTAGTACAGGGCCAGAGTCCCTACTCCGAAGTTCGAAAATCGAAGTTCGAATCGTATTTCCCTCTCGCTCTAGTATTAAATAGTATAAGTGTCAGAGGGATCGAACTGTACGAACTTCGATTTTCTAATTTCGTAGTAGCCCTGCCTAGGGCCGGCTGATCTAGGCGCCCCGTGCGAGTCAAGCCTTTGGCACCCTTTTGGATACAAGCGACAAAATGACAGCTCGCACCGTGTTTGTTTGACATAGGCACCAGCAAGGCTACTACGAAACTCGAAACTCAAAGTTCGTGTTGTGCGGTCCCTCTGACACTTACAATATTTAATACGAGCGAGAGGGAAGGTACGAGTTTCGTAGTAGCCCTGCAGCTATCGTAGGTAGCCGGGCCGGCCTTAGCCATCTAGGTGCCCCGGCGAGTCAAGCCTTTGGCACCCTTTTAGATACGACAAGTGACAAAATGACAGATCGTGATTCTTAGACAACGGCACCAGCTGCCATAGGTAGCCGGGCCGGCCTTAGCCATCTAGGCGCCCGGCGAGTCAAGCCTTTGGCACCGTTTAGATACGACAAGTGACAAAATGACAGATCGTGATTCTTAGACAACGGCACCAGCTGCCACAGCCGGGCCGGCCTTAGCCATCTAGGCGCCCCGGCAAGTCAAGCCTTTGGCACCCTTTTGGATACGACAAGTGACAAAATGACAGATTGTGATTCTTAGATAACGGCACCAGCTCCATAGGTAGCCGGGCCGCCTTAGCCATCTAGGTGCCCCGGCGAGTCAAGCCTTTGGCACCCTTTTAGATACGACAAGTGACAAAATGACAGATCGTGATTCTTAGACAACGGCACCAGCTGCCATAGGTAGCCGGGCCGGCCTTAGCCATCTAGATGCCCCGGCGAGTCAAGCCTTTGGCACCATTTTAGATACGACAAGTGACAAAATGACAGATCGTGATTCTTAGACAACGGCACCAGCTCCATAGGTAGCCGGGCCGGCCTTAGCCATCTAGATGCCCCGGCGAGTCAAGCCTTGGCACCCTTTTAGATACGACAAGTGACAAAATTACAGATCGTGATTCTTAGACAACGGCACCAGCTGCCATAGGTAGCCGGGCCGGCCTTAGCCATCTAGGTGCCCCGGCGAGTCAAGCCTTTGGCACCCTTTTAGATACGACAAGTGACAAAATGACAGATCGTGATTCTTAGACAACGGCACCAGCTGCCATAGGTAGCCGGGCCGGCCTTAGCCATCTAGGTGCCCCGGCGAGTCAAGCCTTTGGCACTCTTTAGATACGACAAGTGACAAAATGACAGATCGTGATTCTTAGACAACGGCACCAGCTGCCATAGGTAGCCGGGCCGGCCTTAGCCATCTAGATGCCCCGGCGAGTCAAGCCTTTGGCACCCTTTTAGATACGACAAGTGACAAAATGACAGATCGTGATTCTTAGACAACGGCACCAGCTGCCATAGGTAGCCGGGCCGGCCTTAGCCATCTAGGTGCCCCGGCGAGTCAAGCCTTTGGCACCCTTTTAGATACGACAAGTGACAAAATGACAGATCGTGATTCTTAGACAACGGCACCAGCTGCCATAGGTAGCCGGGCCGGCCTTAGCCATCTAGGTGCCCCGGCGAGTCAAGCCTTTGGCACCCTTTTAGATACGACAAGTGACAAAATTACGGATCGTGATTCTTAGACAACGGCACCAGCTGCTTAGGAAGCCGGGCCGGCCTTAGCCATCCAGGCGCCCCGGGCAAGTCAAGCCTTTGGCACCCTTTTAGATACGACAAGTGACAAAATGACAGATCGTGATTCTTAGACAACGGCACCAGCTGCCATAGGTAGCCGGGCCGGCCTTAGCCATCTAGGTGCCCCGGCGAGTCAAGCCTTAGGCACCCTTTTAGATACGACAAGTGACAAAATGACAGATCGTGATTCTTAGACAACGGCACCAGCTGCCATAGGTAGCCGGGCCGGCCTTAGCCATCTAGGCGCCCTGAGCAAGTCAAGCCTTTGGCACCCTTTTAGATACGACAAGTGACAAAATGACAGATCGTGATTCTTAGACAACGGCACCAGCTGCCATAGGTAGCCGGGCCGGCCTTAGCCATCTAGGTGCCCCGGCGAGTCAAGCCTTTGGCACCCTTTTAGATACGACAAGTGACAAAATGACAGATCGTGATTCTTAGACAACGGCACCAGCTGCCATAGGTAGCCGGGCCGGCCTTAGCCATCTAGGTGCCCCGGCGAGTCAAGCCTTTGGCACCCTTTTAGATACGACAAGTGACAAAATTACGGATCGTGATTCTTAGACAACGGCACCAGCTGCCATAGGTAGCCGGGCCGGCCTTAGCCATCTAGGTGCCCCGGCGAGTCAAGCCTTTGGCACCCTTTTAGATACGACAAGTGACAAAATGACAGATCGTGATTCTTAGACAACGGCACCAGCTGCCATAGGTAGCCGGGCCGGCCTTAGCCATCTAGGTGCCCGGGCGAGTCAAGCCTTTGGCACCCTTTTAGATACGACAAGTGACAAAATGACAGATCGTGATTCTTAGACAACGGCACCAGCTGCCATAGGTAGCCGGGCCGGCCTTAGCCATCTAGGTGCCCGGGCGAGTCAAGCCTTTGGCACCCTTTTAGATACGACAAGTGACAAAATGACAGATCGTGATTCTTAGACAACGGCACCAGCTGCCATAGGTAGCCGGGCCGGCCTTAGCCATCTAGGTGCCCCGGCGAGTCAAGCCTTTGGCACCCTTTTAGATACGACAAGTGACAAAATGACAGATCGTGATTCTTAGACAACGGCACCAGCTGCCATAGGTAGCCGGGCCGGCCTTAGCCATCTAGGTGCCCCGGCGAGTCAAGCCTTTGGCACCCTTTTAGATACGACAAGTGACAAAATGACAGATCGTGATTCTTAGACAACGGCACCAGCTGCCATAGGTAGCCGGGCCGGCCTTAGCCATCTAGGTGCCCCGGCGAGTCAAGCCTTTGGCACCCTTTTAGATACGACAAGTGACAAAATGACAGATCGTGATTCTTAGACAACGGCACCAGCTGCCATAGGTAGCCGGGCCGGCCTTAGCCATCTAGGTGCCCCGGCGAGTCAAGCCTTTGGCACCCTTTTAGATACGACAAGTGACAAAATGACAGATCGTGATTCTTAGACAACGGCACCAGCTGCCATAGGTAGCCGGGCCGGCCTTAGCCATCTAGGTGCCCCGGCGAGTCAAGCCTTTGGCACCCTTTTTGGATACGACAAGTGCCAAAATGACAGATGTGATTCTTAGACAACGGCACCAGCTCCATAGGTAGCCGGGCCGGCCTTAGCCATCTAGGTGCCCCGGCGAGTCAAGCCTTAGGCACCCTTTTAGATACGACAAGTGACAAAATTACAGATCGTGATTCTTAGACAACGGCACCAGCTGCCATAGGTAGCCGGGCCGGCCTTAGCCATCTAGGTGCCCCGGCGAGTCAAGCCTTTGGCACCCTTTTAGATACAACGAGTGATAAAATGACAGCTCGTGTTTGTTAGACATGGAATACCATAGATACTTAATTACTCACTCGCTCACTCCTGTAATTCTGTCTAATAGTTGATAAGCTGTCTAGTTTTCCTTTGCGCCTGTAATACCTGGTACCCTGTAGTACATTTTTTTTCTCATAATAGAGCCGCGGTCAAAACTAATCTTTATACATTAAGGGGCTGTTTCACCATCCATTGATTAGTGTTAACTGACGGTTAAATGTGATGTCGTCTCCGTCTATTCGAACAAAACAAATAGAGATGGCATCACACCTAACCGCCAGTTAACACTAATCAATGGATGGTGAAACAGCCCCGTAGTCTTTGACTCTGAAAAAAAAAGATGGTAAATAAAAAGAACATTAACGATTATTAAAATATATTCCGAAATATAAAACAAATTGAGACTAGAGCTAATTGTATAAAATACATTAACTAACACAAAACACCGCTGCAAGCCATATAGAATGTCATGTAGGTATTTTTTCTTAGTCATTAAAGTTCTAACTAGGATCTCAAGGGACCCGAGGCCGTATTGCCTAACGTAACTGACGGTCGCAATCGCAATCAAATGACAGATTTCGCACACAAAAACTGTCATTTGATTGCGATCGCGAGCGCCAGAAACATTAGGCAATATTATTGGATAAATAAAATATATTTGTATTTGTATATTTGTATAATACGGCCTCAGGTCCTTTAATGCAAAGTGCGAAATTCGAAATTCGTGTCTGGACGACAAGACTGACGACTGACGCTTATACAAAAGCGAGAGGTACGGTACAATACGAATTTCGTAGTAGCCCCCCAGAGGCCGTATTGTAGAACGCGCTGACGTTTGCGATCGTATTCAGCATCTCTTTCTACCCTCGTTTAAAACCGTGTGACAGAAAGAAATGGTAAAACGATAGTGATTCCAAGTGCAATAGGCACTTGTCCCACCGCCGACGATGAGCGAGAAGCGAGTAGAGCGAGTAACTAGAAACGAGTGGGCGAGCAGCGAGAAGCGAGTAGAGCGAGTAACTAGAAACGAGTGGGCGAGCAGCGAGAAGCGAGTGTAGTTTTGTCGCTCGGCTGTAAGCGAGTGTTCGCGTGCGACGGGCGATTACTCGCTCCACTCGACTCGCTCGTGCGGGGCGGCCGCCAAGCTGACATCGCTGAGCGAGAATCTATAGCTCAGCGAGTTTTATAGCTCTTGTCGCTGCGACAAAAGATGTAAGAGCGAGTTCTCGCCGACAGTGTGAACAGCCAGCGATCAACTATTAATATATGTGTCACTTTTACTCACACAGGATCTTATATCTTTTGTTCGTTTCTTGAGCGAGAAAATAGTCGATAGCCAATCGTTTCCTCGCTGGCGGTGATACAAGTGCCTTAGAGGTGTAGACAATAAGATCTCAGATAGTGATATACAATTTAAGTCGCGGGCAAAGGGCTATAGTACCGGCCTACATATAAGTGAGACAGATTTAGTGATCCCTGATATCCCAGCTATCCTTTTCACTGTTGTTATAAAGTACTGTTTAAAAATCACATTTTTAATACAAGATTTTTTGATGACTTTATTTTTGTAGACTGTACCATCAGCCAAATATGTGATCTACCACCCTAAGGTTGATAATCGTTTGCACGTCATAAAACAATAATGCCAATAGACGTGTCCAACTTGAAAGTTCGACTTTAGCGACATATTCATTTGATAGGAACTTGTTTAAAAATTGATAGACCATTTATTTGGCTGATGATACCTACTTACATTGTCATCCAACTTACGTAAGTAGTTTATCAAATTTCAAGTCAATCCGACTGGAGATGGGTCCAAATGAACTTACAAGATTTGACCCAGCAACAAAATTAAGCCAGTAGGGCTTCTACGAAATTCGAAAATCGAAGTTCGTGTCATTCGGTCCCTCTGACTATTTAATACGAGAGCGAGAGGGACGGTACGATACGAACTTCGATTTTCGAATTTCGGAGTAGGCCCTCTTGGCAAGCCAAATAACAGCTTTAATATAAGCTTTTTTAAACTGACTATGCTTGCATTCTCATCCAATGAGGGCTATCGCGTATGAATTCGCCGCTAGAGGCGCTAGTGTAGCGTGAGGTCTCCGAAATGTCAAATCTCATAGTTTTTGGGTGAGCTATACGCGGGTTTATTTATAATTAGAACAATTTTGTGAATATTTTGCAACATCTGAAATTAATTATGGCAAATATGCGTTCCGGGGCAATGAATGTCTGTGTTTTGAGACAGTTTTGTCTTTCGGAAACCTTTGTCCTCCCGTTTTTTCCGAACAAAACGGGGACTATGGAACACTGTGGCATGCTCGATATTTTTTGGTACGGTTTTAAGGTGTATTACATATGATTTTAATCTAAACTTTGTTTTCACGCCCGTAATAACAGACTTTGAAAGCCATACTTAAAAACCTCACGCAACAGTGCGCCATCTAGTGAGACAAAAAACGATAGCCCTCATTAACATACATAAGTATACCATATTTCAAGTAGAGGTGGGTAAATCCGGATCTGAAGATTCAAAAGAGTCAGATCCTCAAGCGGATCCGAATCCCTTAATGACTCCTTTCAAATCTTATTGACTCCGGAGTTACTAACTCCGACTGGATCGAGCGGCTCGCCTCGCTTGTGATCGCCGTCACGCTCACTCACACTGACTCGCTCCGTCCGCCTGCTTTCGCTCTCGCTCGGCTCGGATCGGATCGGCAGGGCTACTACGAAACTCGAAGTTCGTATCGTACCGTCCCTCTCGCTCTCGTATTAATAGTATAAGTGTCAGAGGGACCGCAAACGACACGAATTTAGATTTTGGAGTTTCATAGTAGCCCTGCGGATCGGATCTTGGCTTGGATCTTATTATCTATGTTGGTTGGTCGGTTCGGTTCTGTACTTCAGTTCAGTCAGCGGGTGGGGCACCGCGTACCGTACCGACACCGACCGACCGAACCGAGCCGGAGCGGATCGGCCATAGATAAATTAATAATCGCTCGAAAGAACCGGAGTCAATAAAGGAGTCGGATTCAATAAGCGGATTCGGTAACCGACACCGGAGCTGGATTAGTGAGTCAGATCACTTCGCGGAGTTGGATTACCCATGTCTATTTCAAGTCAATCCGACCACTGGAAGTGGGTCAAAATGGAGTTGCAAGATTTGACCCAATAACAACAAACAAGGCAAGCTAAATGAATGCTCGTGAGAAAAGGGGTCTAGTTTTACGTACATAAGTTGTTATGTAACACTTTATCATTTTTATTTGCGTTTAATGTCTATGCCTATTAACGTAACTTGGGATAAAGTGGGTCAACTACTTATGTACACACAATGATCATTTTAAATGAATTTGTTTATCATCACTATCCACATTTAAAAGGAAAAACATAAAAATATGGCAACATTAATTTGTTTTTATTATCTCTAATATTTAATCTAATATTTATAAAAATCTCTCACAAATCAATGGCAAGAATAGATTAAACTTAATTATAATTTTATTCGTCGAAATATATTACTGGGAACTTCTTAAAACAAAACTATTGTGTACCTACTTACCTACACGTACTCTCTCGAAAATTTTTTCGTTAAAAAATAGTTAATCTTTTCCTATTTTTATAAGGTTTTTTTACAAAAGTACAGTAAATTCATACTTAATAATTCAAGTAAAAATGCATTACGTACAACATTAATTAGGTACCTAACCTAATTAGCCTTACTAATAAAGTATCTGAGGTAAAATATTTGTAACATATATGATGATGATGATGATGATGATGATGTCCTCCATGTCGTGTTCGACAAAGGCGAACCTTTAGGCTTGTTTATTATGTGCCCGAATATGGCTGGCAAAGCCAAACTTAGTCTTAAAGGTCCTATTACAGGGCGCGCAATGTAATTGACCACTATCATTATACGTGCAAGTGTAGGAAGGTCTCGGGCGGGTCTATAATAAGACGTTTCGCATCCAGGTGTTCCAAGCGATGCGTCTCAAAATTTGCAACAGCCTTATTTACAGAGCTGCGCCATTCCAGTCTCTGCTTCGCGAGATCTTCCCAACTCTCGCATGGGATGTTACATGCGGTAAGATGGCGCTTTAGGACGTCCCTGTAACGCAAGAACTGGCCTCCCGGTGTCCGCTTTTCTTCTTGTAACATACATAACCACTACATAACCATCTTACATGTAGTAGTAAAAGTACATTCCAGGACACTGAATCACGTACCGGGGTGGACCTTTGTCCTACTAATGTCATTGACATCTCACGCATTTGCCAAACAAATCAAAGCCAAATTGATTATGAAAAATTTCCATCCCGTGATTCGGTTTCTCAACAACAACACATCACATCACGGCCTGTATACGCCTCATTAGAACGAGAGGGCTCGGGCTCTATTTCCAAAGCGGGCCCAGTGCGAAATGGGAACTTCACACACACCATAATAATACACTGTAAAGCTTGTGATAAACAATTGTGATTTGGTGCATGTTCTATAAACTCAAAAACCCACGATCTTCTGCTTGAGAGGCCATAGGTCAAACCACTCGGCCACCACGGCTTCGCAAGGTAAATAAAGGATTCTAATAATATAAATGGTCACTATAGGTCTTATTAATAGACTCACAGTTACTCAGCGAGCTGTGGAGAGAGCTACGCTTGTTTCTCTACGGGATCGAATCAGAAATGAGGAGATACGTAGAAGAACAAGGGTCACTGACACAGCCAAGCGAATTAGCTCGTTGAAGTGGCAACGGGCAGGCCATATAGCACGGAAGAAGCGGTTCGCTCTGGNTTATTTAATACGAGCGAAAGAGCGGTATGATACAAACTTCGAGTTTCGTTTCGTAGTAGGCCTGCTGTTACGTTACGTTACGTTCGTTACGTTATCACCAGTTATCACTATCAGTCAGCAAGGCTTACTACGAAAAACTCCAACTGTTGGGCGTGGGATATAAATATATCATTTGCAATACAATGCCTTTTATTTAAAACATAACAAATTGTAATAACGTATTTCCTTTTATGTAAATTCGTGACAAGACAAGCTTGACAGAAGAACGTCATAGAGCTGTTACAACCATAGAGGTTGCGCCGTACCAACACTCCTCCTCGCGACTCTATGCCAGCCCGAAGTGGATCATCAGCTCCTTGAGCCGTGGCCCTGATAGCCCCTTCGTCAGTAAATCAGCCGCCATCTTCTTTGTCTCAAATATTCCAAGCGTATTTGTTTATTCTGAATGCAGTTTCTTATATAGTGCATCTTCAAATCGATGTGCTTGGATTTTGATGAAACTATAGGGTTTTGACTGAGCTTCAATGCGGCTTGATTGTCATTTGAAATCTTGACGCAATCTATGTGAATCCCCAGGTCATTAAATAGCAACTTCAGGTGTATGGCTTCTTTTGCTGCCTCAGTACACGCACAATACTCCGCCTCTGCTGTAAAAGCGCTACGCTCTTTTGTTTCCTCGACGACCAACTGATACAGCCTCCTGCGTATATGAAGCAGTACCCGGAGAAAGACTTGCGGTCTAATTTGCAGGCGCCCCAGTCTGCGTCTGCCATGCCATACAATTCTTGTTCGGTTCTCTTAAAATTTAGACCGATACTAGATGTGCCCTTGAGGTATCTTAACACACGTTTGGCACTCTTGAAGTGTTCGGCACTGTAGCTATCGTTGAATTGCGAGAGGTAACTGACTGCGAACATAATATCAGGTCTCGTAGCTACTGCTAGATACATAAGTGTTCCAATCAAGTTTTTATATGGCAATTCTTTATCTTTTGTACTTTTGTCCGCTTCAAGCGTTAGCCCTGGTTCTATAGGGGTACTCGTTGCTTTGCATTCGTCCATTTTAAATTTTAGTTAATAAATAGTGTATCTTTAGTGTATTTAAAATCAATTCCGAGCATTCTCTGTGGTATTCCCAGATCTTTTATTTCAAATTTGTGTGCAAGCATTGTTTGGATTTCTTGCATCGTCTTAGGACAGTTGTAAGCTATTAGTAAATCGTCTACCCATATGGCTGTGATTACTTTAGCTCCTCCTTTCTGTAGTATGTATACACACGGATCTGCTTGTGATGGAACAAAACCAATATTACGTAATTCCGTGTCTAATCGGATGTACCACTGCCTCCCGGATTGTTTTAGACCATACAAGGATCGTTGTAATTTGCAGACTTTTTCTCCCTTAATGTCTCTAATACGTTTTAACATGTCTTTAGCTTTGTTGTATATAGTCAGCTCATTATTTCCGCTCTCATCGATAATTATTTCTGTCACATACTTTTCCAGGTTTTCAGGTACCTTCATAGTGATGTCTTCCTCTATGTCGCCGTTCAGATACGCTGTCGTGACATCCATCTGCTTTAATTTCATGCCTTCTTCGACAGACATTCCAACGACGGTTCTGATGGAGCTTAACTTGGCCACAGGTGCGAAAGTCTCATTAAAGTCTATTCCAGGTCTTTGGGTGAATCCCCGAGCAACAAGTCTTGCCTTCTTTGTTTCCGTATTATCCGGTCCAGTTTTTGTTTTAAGAACAAGCTTGTAGTCGATGAGTTTCATGCCACTGGTTTTCTTCGTGATTTTCCACGTCTCATTCTTAATATGTGCTTTTATTTCAGCTTTGATTGCGTCGTGCCAGTCGTCTTCAGTTTCATTTTGTTCAGACAAGTATGTCATATCCGACACGAGCAAGCTTTCTTCTTCCATATCGTCTTGTAGGTAGTAGTCTGTTGTCCATGTAGGCTTCTTTTTATTTCTTGTAGGCCTTTGCGATGTTCTCTCATTTGTTTCATGTGGAGTTTGGTATCCATCACTTTCAGCCCCTTCTTCCTCTTCAATTGAAGTTTGGTCTTGGTCAGCAGTTTCGGCCCCCTCATCCTCAGATGGCAACAGATTTTCATTTATACTTGTTTCAGAGTTGGTGGCATCTGAGGAGGACATGTCTGTCAAGGGAAGAGGATCCTGAATCGGTAAGTTAGAATTTTGATGATTTTTCTTATTGTTAAGTGATATCACCATTTCTTTTTCAGGTTCCCGTTTGCTGTTGCCAGGGACTATTTTTGTACGAGTGTCATCATAGTACATCTTCTCGACGAATTTGACATCTCGACTGATTACAACATCGTTTTGGTCAGGTAAATAGACTCTGAATCCTTTGGCATTTTTGGCGTATCCCATAAAGACGCCTTCTACGGCTTTAGGGAGAATTTGCCTCTTCGTCTTTTGTTCAAGATGAATGCTTTGCTGCCGAAAATGTGTAAATGGTTTCCGGCTGGATTTCGGCCAACCCATTTTTCGTATGGACTACTTCCATTTAAGGCTTTTGCTGGACTTCGGTTTATTAGATAATTTGCTGTGTTTATTGCTTCTGCCCATAAGCATGAGGGTACATTTGCTTCCATCATTAAACATCTAGCCTTGTCTAGCAGTGATCGGTTTTTTCGTTCACTTACGCCGTTTTGCTGTGGAGTGTATGGTGCTGTCAGTCTCCTTTTGATGCCGCATTTTGCCAGCAGGTCATCAAATTCTTTGCTTCTGTACTCGCCACCATTATCCGATTGCAAGTGCTTAATTTTCTTCTTTGTGAACAGCTCCACTCCATTTTTGTATTCTTTAAACTTTTCGATTACTTCACTTTTGTTTTTGATGAAATAGATACAGCAGTACCTGGTGAAGTCATCGATGAAGGATACGTAGTATCTGGATCCAGCAATCGATTCCGTTTCAAACGGTCCACAGACGTCACTGTGTATAATTTCTAAAATTTCAGATGACAATCGATCATGGCTAGCAAATGGTAGGGATGAAAGTTTACCTTTTATACAAGTTTCGCAGGTATCTAGCTTTACTTCATTTAAATCCAGTCCTCTCATCATCTGCTTCGAAACCATCATTTTGAGATCTTTTTCGTTGATGTGACCCAATTTTCGGTGCCATAACATCGATTCATCTTGTGACTTCGTTGTGAAATTTGCTGATTCTTCCGGTTTGAAATCCAGATAATAAAGTCCGTTTTTATTTCTTGAAGCTTGTAGTACGACGGTGTCTTCTTGTATAACCGATACTTTTTCTTTTTCAAATAATACCTTGTAACCATTATCAGTTATTTTCCCAACTGATATGAGGTTCGTCGTTATTTCCGGTACGTACAATGCATCGTTCAAGTTGTATTTTTCGTCGTTGGTAGAGATACTAATTTTTCCTTGCCCTTTAATTTGTGTGGTGTGCTTCTTCGACGCGAGACTTAAAGTGTTAACTTCAGGTGTTAATTCTTCGAATTTTTCTTCCTCGCCAGTCATGTGAGAACTGCAGCCACTGTCAAGGCACCACAGGTTGTCATCAATGCTGCCTGCAGATGAGTAACAGACATTGAAATTTTTTTCGTGACTTTTATTTTTCTGTGGGCTAGTGGCTTCTTTCTTTGACCAACATGCCTCTGTAGTGTGGCCCTTTTTATGGCAGTGTTTACAGACGACGACCTTCCTCTTCTGTTTAGCATAAAGTGCTTCGGACCTTGATGAGGTGTCATTCGGTTCTGTTTGCTTTCTGGCTTCGTTTTCTTCAACAATTTTTATTTGTAATTCTTCTGGACCAGGCAGCACATCTCGTGACTCAATGGCGATGCGGAAGTTTTCATAGTTTGCTGGTAGGCTGTAGAGCATCATGATACTCAATAGTTCCGGGTGGATTTTAACGTCCATGTCCTCCAGCTTTCCGACGACATCCATAAAATTATTTAAATGGTCGCGGATATCCTCTTCAGAATTCATTTTCTTCAGCACGAGTTGTTTCAACAGTGTAGCTTTTCTCGCCGGACCAGCGCTTTGATGTATGGATTTGAGTTTTTCCCATATCTCTTTTGATGTTTTACATCCTTTTATTTGTTTTAGTTCCGTCGGCGAGATGAGCAGAATAAGTTCCGATCTGGCTTGTATGTCCATTTTTTCGAACTTACATTTTTCTTCGGCGTTCGGTGTTGGCGATAATTTCTTTTCGCCGCTAACGTAATCCCATAGTTCGGTTTTAATTAGTACGGCCTGGGCTTGCAAACACCAGGTGTCGTAATTATTTCTATTTAACGTTTCTATAGAGCGGTATGTCGAAGACGCCATTTTTACGTTATTTTATTTCTTTTTGCATTTATGCAGGCAACCACGCTCTGCTACCAATTGTTGGGCGTGGGATATAAATATATCATTTGCAACAATGCCTTTTATTTAAAACATAACATAAATTGTAATAACGTATTTCCTTTTATGTAAATTCGTGACAAGACAAGCTTGACAGAAGAACGTCATAGAGCTGTTACAACCATAGAGGTTGCGCCGTACCAACAGCAACTCGAAGTTAGTATCATACCGTCCCTCCCGCTCTCGTATTAAATAGTATAGGTGTCAGAGAGACCGCACGACACGAATTTCGAGTTTCGAGTTTTTTTTTTTTATTTCTCAGGAATTACCAAAAAATTGTATAAAGAAACAGCAGGTCATCGTTCATCCACCATTACCTCTCATATTTCGTTTTATAGATTTTTTTTACCGTACAACGGCAAAACCTACTAGACACTGGCAAAATTGTCCTCCAATGGACAGAGCCATATTTTTCTAAAAAACCAACCAACCAACCAACCAAACAAACAAACAGCACTATGTACCAACAATGTATGTATGTGTATGTATGTATGTGTATGTATGTATGTATGTATGTATCTGTATTGCATTACTGTACTCTGTCTACCACCATCTGTCTACTTTAAATACGCTTTTTGTTTGTATTTCATCAACAGCACGCTTCCCAAATGCAAACTCAACACTAAAATAATGGAGAACAATAAAAAGGTACTCTGTGGGAGAACGTGCCATCTGGAAGAAATATTTTTTAACTGGCAATGGCTGATGGCATGTGACTGAGTAGTGGCAAGGAAATTGGACGTGTCAGTGTCATTTTTGACAGGGCAGTTCCGCCTGTCTTGTCAGTCACTGTCACTGTCACTCACACAGCAGGGTTCGACCAACACCAGTCGACGAGTAGTCGTATCGAAGAAAATTTGATTCAATAAAAAGTGCAAATGGAATTCTTGTAAAAATGTTTCACAGTTATAATATACCAGACAGATAAACGCTTAAGTTCAAAAAGCACAAAATGGTACTTTTGAAATATTATAATGTTGCTTCCAGACTACTTCTCTCAAATCGAGATTTCTTAAGGTAACACTTAATTTATTGTGAAATAGTGTGTATATATTCGTGTGTAATTACAATACCTTATTTTTGTTTCTTTTAACTAAAGTGATCGCCTCAAGAAAGGCGGTAAGACATTAAGCGCAATTTTTAAAATGTTACTTCCTCTAGTTTTCAGGGTCATTACATAAATAGGCGTCATGAAGGGAGCAAGAATCACTGCCAATGTCATGGCTTCGGACAGCAGAAGCGTACATTCTTCACCTTTCCTAAAGCCAGTCGAAGCCGCGAATATCGTGGGAGACAGTTGGTTGGGTAAGTTTTTTTTTAGAAAATTTTAAACTAAAGTTAGTATGGCACTTTCATTTCTTTACGTCCAAATGCCTTGAATAATTAATTAAACAGGTTATGCTGTTTTTTAAATTTCCTTTTATCAATTTTATGGGTGAATTAACTCCATATGAAAAACATTTTTATCTCATTAATTTAATACAATAAAGAAAGATACAAGCAAAAAATGTACTCATGATATTTCCTTCACCATAAAGTTAACAATAAATTTCAAATGTAATTTTGCACATAATATTACTCAGAGATGCGAGCTGCTCAAACCTTGGCGCTTTGCTTAAAAGGCCATAGGTTAAACTACTAGGCTGCCATGAATATTGCAATTAATTCAATAAAATTAATGCCTGATAATGATAAGTTATAGAAGGTACCTTTTCCTGAAAACAGCATTCAATAGAACCACACCCACATTAATTTCTCTGAGTGACGTCATGATATAACACAATGCCATGTAAGATGAAACGGGTCATTAGCATAATTGCTTACTGTAATATAACAATTACAGTCCATTGATTTGGAAAATAACATGCTCAATAATCATTCTTACTCTACAAGTGCCAATATATCATGAATCCTGGTGTATGTACTTTATAAACCAATCAATTTTGAGAATAACTGTTGAATGTACTATTAAAGTCCAATACAATAACTCTTTATTGAACACCAATACATAGTAAGCAGTATAAAAAACACAAGTATATAGGGATGCAAACACAAATAACAAAAAATAACAAACAAAAAAGTACAAATTATTCAATGAATAATGAGTGTTCAGAAACCATTGGCAATGACCAGCATTAGAAGGTAATAGCAGTAATGTAATGTTCATTACAGTACCAAATAGTACTGTAATAAGTTTCAAATTTGGAACAGCTGTCAAAATCAACACAGTTATATGGCCCTCTATTCTGTGTCCATAGACACAACATTTTCTCGATATCAAAATGTTTTTAAATATAAATCACACAACAATTTGATCTCAAGCAACATAATAATAAGGACTACTGATTTGTCTGTTGAAAAAAAAACATTTCCAGTATTACAAAACCTATGATGCTCATGCACTACACCAATTAAAATATTTCAGGGCTCAGGAGTATAGTATGTTATATAAGTATATAATTTTGCAATGCCCTTCCATGGTTATCGTATTATTACTGTATTAATAATGTTAAATTAAATAAATAAATAAGTAGATTTCACAAGTATATTTACTTTGAACTTTCTGTCTTTCAGATACTCAATGGAACAGATGTTTGAAGTGGTTTCAGATGTAGAAAATTACTACAAATTCGTACCTTGGTGCAAACAGTCCCACGTCAGAACAAAGACTCCTAACCACCTTAAGGCAGACCTGATTGTTGGGTTCCCCCCTATAAACGAAAGCTACACCTCATTTGTGACCCTAGTAAAACCACATCTAGTAAAAGCCGAATGCACAGATGGCAGACTGTTTCACCATCTACTCACTATATGGAGATTCAGCCCTGGCCTCAAAAGGGAACAACAATCCTGTGTTGTAGACTTCCATATAAATTTTGAGTTCCGTTCAGCTTTCCATTCCCATTTATCGAATTTATTCTTTGACCAAGTTGCCAAGAAAATGGAAGGTGCATTCATAGCCGAGGTTGGCAACAGATATGGAACAGCAACAATGACCCCAAGAAATCTACTCTTCAGTGACCATGCATTAAAAAGTTGATGACATTTAAAATATATCATAAAAAATTGTTACCAAGTGTAAGAAAGCTTTTTGTGATGTCTATTGTAAGATTTCATTGAATGAAAATTATTTATTATAGAGCAATAGAAGGCTAAGCCATGGCTATGTTTTCTCTTGTTAACTAGGAAAGAATAAAAACCTAGGAATTATTAAAAAATAGTTTTTATTTACATTTGTCCACACTGTGATATAGTGACAGGTATTTTGGGTTTGTTATTAGGACCTGTGGGTACATTTTCTATTTTTCTCATCACTAATAGTCCATCTATGACACGTCCGAAAACCACATGCTTATTGTCTAAGAAGTTGCACTTAGCACAAGTTATGAAGAACTGGCATCCATTGGTGTCTTTCCCGCTGTTGGCCATTGAAAGTAATCCTGGTGAATCATGTTTCAAGCCAAAGTTTTCGTCTGCAAATGTGCTACCTCCATAAATACTCATAACACCTGTTCCATCACCCTGTAAAACATTGAAACATTACTTTCAACCAGTAGTTTCTAATTATTATTTTTTAATTTATATCTGACAATATTCTACTATTTCTACTACTTCTAACTTTAAATGCTGATTTTGGCAAAATAGACAAAACTAGATACATTAAAATTTTGACTTTTTTTATTTCTGTGAAAATGCTGTCTGTCATGTTCATGTAAATTTATGTTTAGTATAAAATTTCTACATAAATTATTTTTTTATCAAATTATAAATTTATGACACAATGTATTCTTCACTAATAAAGGGACCTTTTTAATGTAGAACCCTTCCATCGCAATAGTACCTATACTATGTCTTGTTTTTGGACCTCTCCCAAAATTTGGTTTTACCACTAACTAACTAAAAACTTTTAACAAATAACTATTTAACTATTTCCAAATTCAGAATCAATCCCTCCAAACTTTTGCGTTTATGAAGTGGGATAGTATCTTACTTTTGTATGCAATTTAAAGAGAGTAGTAGTAAGAGTTTGAGGTTAATGCTATGGAATACAAGTTAGTCAGGAATACTAAGGGCTTTAAAAGATAATCAAGTATTTATCAAAAAGTTGTCCCATCCTGAAATTGACAAGAAATCAGTTTGTCAAGAAATTATTAACACTGAAAGGACGAGATCATAAAATATAAACTGCATAGAACATCCAAAATTTCTTGACATCAGGAAAACATAATGAAATCTTCTGAGGGAAAAATAGTAATTCTGTAACTACTTCAACACTTTCTATTGTATCCAACAACAAAGATCACCTTTACCACAAGGTTTTGTATATATTTGAACACAATATTACTTATTTTTTGTGTTAAAATAGCATCAGGATATATATATATTAATAAGTTGACAACTAAAAAAGGACAACTTTTTGAGAAATAGTTACTTATTAGTTATTTTGAACATGGGATATAATATAACTTACATTAACAAAATCTCCGCCTTGGATCATAAAGTCTTTGATTACTCTGTGAAAGGTAGCGCCTTTGTAACCTAGAGGAACACCATCCCTTCTGTATTCGCCGGTACAGAACTCTCTGAAGTTCTCACTTGTTTTTGGAACCGCATCCGCGAATAATTCAAATATCATTCGCCCTATTTCCTGGATAAAAATGCAAAATATTGTATACAAAAATTGTTAAAATCATAATAAATATTATTAATCTTCTAATAAATGTTTGTTGTTTACTTCGGAATAATTTACTTACCATAGTGCCAACGGTAATATCAAAGAATACGACAGGGTTATTTGGATGTCTCAATTGAGACTGAATTTGATTCCAAGTAGGCATAATGGAGATTCAGTACCAATTATTTCTAATTATTTATTTCAAATATTTAAATACAAACAATTATTTTAGGTTACACTTGGTTGACACTTGAGGAGTGAGGCGCGGGCACATGCAAGTCGCTCAACGCTCGTTTCCAACGTCAAATCTGGTCACTGATAAAGTTGCGGGGGCTACTCTGAAATTCGTTCGCTACTTCGAAAATCGTTCTGTCCCTCTGGCACTCATATTATTAAATACAGGAGTGAGAGGGACGGTACGATACGATACTTCGATTTTCAAATTTCTGAGTAGGCCCTCTGAAAATGTTGAGCTTTATCGATGGAAAAAACCCTTCGATTTCGGCAAAAACACTTATTTTATTTATCATTCAACCCAAAATCTTTTATTTGTAACACTACCACAACTGCTACTAAATGAGATTAAGAAATTAGCAGGGCTATTACGAAACTCGAAGTTCGTGTCGTGAGGTCCCTCTGACGCTTATACTATTTCATTACGAGAGCGAGAGGAACGGTACGATACGAACTTCGAGTTTCGAGTTTCGTAGTAGCTCTGCAGCTTCCAAGACCAAGATCATTTGTGCAAGCAGCCATCTTGTCGTCGCGGCGACTTGACAGACGCTACTTTTTTGAGTAATGGGAAATTCAAAATCACATTGAAATTCCACATCACGTGACCTGATTTGTTGCTGCAAACGAGCGACGAGCGGCTGCATGTGGCCGCACCTGCACTCTATTTGTTTGACAATTTGCACAGACTAATGACAAATAATTTGAGGGTGACAAAAGTTACTGCATAGAAGGCGCTTTATTTCCTGTATATTCCACAATAGTTATTACTTTATATTATATGTGTGGGATTTAAGAAGACTCCATTTCGAATATTTTGACTCAAAAAAGTGATTTCTTCAAGTAAGAGTGGTACAAATAAAAGAAATTGGAGTTAAAATAAAAATTGTAATTCCAGAGGTTGGTGATAATGATTAGGTTAAGTATAAGGGTTTCCGAAAGAAAGCAATTTGGAAGATAATCTAATTTCACTTATTCAGACGTAAAAGAAACTATTTAATGCATTTCTACCGTATTGGCAGTGTGTGCGAAACATGTGACTTAACAAGAACATAACAATTTTCACTTTAAAGCCAACGCAGCGATACGAAACTCGAAGCTCGTGTCGTGCGGACACTTATACTATTTAATACGAGAGCGACAGGACCGCACGACACGAACTTCGAGTTTGTAGTACCTAGCCCTGCAGATTTGACACTGGAACTGGAAACGAGCGTCGAGCGATTTGCATGTGGCGGCGCCTTTGTTTTGACAGTGACGTCTTAAACGTCATGACCATGACCACATATGGACATATGTATCTGCTTCTGCTGCTGTGCTGTTTTTCGCGCACCGTTTCTTAATAACAGAATTATTTCTAGTTGTTAATTAAATTAATGAAAGAGCTATTATATCCTTTACTAACTTTCTATTATGTTACTCGTCGATTTAAGATTTAAGATTTAGCCAAAGCTGGAAAAGATAGCAAAGTAAACATGGCTAACGTAAACATTAAAACGGGCACTTCTGAATTTCCTGATTATTATGAAGTTCTACAGTGTGAAAGAACGGCTTCCAGTGAAGAATTGAAAAAAAGTTATCAAAGTCTAATTCTTTCTACCCATCCAGACAAAGTGAATTGCAACAACGATCGTTTCCTATTAGTGCAAGAGGCTTGGAACATCCTACGGGACCCAGAATCACGGAAACTTTATGATGCACAATTATCTAATTCAGAACACAGCAACACAGACTGTCTCTTATATGATGTGATAAATTTATCCGACATGGATAATTGTGACGGTGTGTACACATATATGTGTAGATGTGGTTCCAATTATGTGTTAGAAGACAGTGATAGACCTTTAAACGAGAACACAGTAGTCATTGACTGTGAAGAGTGCTCATTTTCTTTAAAAGTTAATTTCTGAGATCAAGCAAGATAATTGAAGCTTTTGTTGATAAGTAAGTTACAATGTTTTAATTACTTGTTGTAGATCTGCATTGATAGAAACCATAATTAAAAAAAATCAAAGTACTCTGATTAATTGATTTGACTAAAATCCTGTTTTTTGACTTTTATGTTTGAATTAACTTGGTTCCACAAATCTGTTATTGTTAAGTACATGAAATCTGCCAAGTAAAATCCTGTGGTTGCGCCTGCAACTTGGCCCTTGCTTATGTGGTCATTTTTACTGTGTGAAAAACAATAAATAATACAGATAGTAGAGCAAGGATTGACAAGACCAGGTTCCTGATACAACTGACTTCATTCTCATGATTCTGCAGTAGTGATTTTGTTAAAAAAATGTCAAAAAGGTTACAAGAAATAAGTTTTTAGTACTGCCCATAACAGTGTTCCATAGTCTAAACCAGTGATGGGCAAACTTTCTTCATGGGGGGCCAGAAAGTTTTAGAGGGCCAGAATTACACCATTCTATTTTATACTTTTAATGTTTTTGCCAAATAATGAAATCATATTATGATCGCGGGCCATATAGGTAGGTACTATTCACTTTGAAGGAACATCGGATTGAATCCCTTCGCGGGCCGGAGTTGGCCCGCGGGCCGTACTTTGCACTTCACTGGCCTAATGAAGTTATTTAAAATGGTAATAATGAAAAACTCTGCTGTTAACACAAAAAATTATCTTCATTGAATAAAATGGTGATAGTTAAGGACACTGGGTAAATTTAAACTTCATGCTTTGTTTATATAGTTTAGTTAGTTAAGTACAAAGTAATTAAGTAACTTTGAAAAAAATCTATGGGTGAAATTGGTAGTCATTTTCAAGTTATAGAATACACAAGGGAAATAAGGATTAATTTTATATTGAAGCAATAAGCATTCAAAAATTTAAAATAGGAGTTATTATATGGAGATGACTCTTTTCGGATCTTATGTGGCAAAGTGCAACATGTTTTAAAGCATTTTTCAATAGAGATGATTTATATGCTACTACTATTAAAACTTATCTTTGTCCACAAGTTTAGCTATGTTTCTAGGAATGATTACAAATTCATGGTTTCAAGATTTATGTAATGAGAATAAGCAAGCAGTTTACTTTAATAATACCATTTATTTCACTGTTAGAGCTAGTACATAAATATATAATTTTTCGAGGAATATAATTATAATAATGTTTAATTTGATGGTTAACTCATTATAATCAATGACTACATTAACAATTTAATTTAATCTAAAGTAAAATTTTGTACAATTTTCAACATTATAAGGTACAAGACGAATTGTAATAAGAGTGCTGAAGAGTTAAATAAAAAGTAAAACTAGTGATTTCATTATTTCATATAAAATAATTTCTAAAAGATCTAAGCTATCACATTATGCATATTGTAATTTTGTATAATTTGCGCATTTGACACTAACTATACTTTATTGGCAAGACACTAAAATAAGAAATAAAATATGTCCATAAATTCATATAGTATTTTGTATAGAGAGTGAAGAGATAGAGAGATAAATTAAATAATTCATTAT
Source organism: Choristoneura fumiferana (assembly GCF_025370935.1). Classification (NCBI taxonomy): domain Eukaryota; kingdom Metazoa; phylum Arthropoda; class Insecta; order Lepidoptera; family Tortricidae; genus Choristoneura; species Choristoneura fumiferana. The sequence continues at coordinate 8,599,844 of NC_133476.1, read as the reverse complement.
GTATTGCGAGTCAGAAAACATAAAAGCAATTTGCCATACTACAACGAATAGCAAACTGGCATAAACACAGTCACCACCTCGGGCGATGTTCTTGAAACATGGCCGGGTAGCAATCACTTGTCACATCTCACTGGTCCAATCCAACACATGCACTCAATGAGATTACAATTTCATAAATTAATTTTGCAGCCCTCAACGGTCAACTTTTAAAGGAACAATACAATGTTACTGAGCTTTATATATATAGATATTGATCCAATTAACAGCGGATTTATTGCGGGCGTCTAATTGTGTATAACTAACACAAATATAATTAGTTTTAACATCAACATACACAAATATATACACAATTGTGCACACTTTTGTACTTTAAAATAAGATTCACATAAACATGTGATAAGTCCAATAAGGCAAACACTGCAATAATACAGGCACACACTGCGTATCGTTTCACCGTCCATCTACCAACCATCAACATAGTCTGACTTTGTTTACGCATCTGTCCATGAAGTTTTTCTTTCTTTTAGTTTGCGTGGCAGCTTCTACAGGGGCGTGTAGGGAGTGCGATTGCTCGTCTGCGTCTAGCATCCCTTCGCAACTGCGGCAGCGACGTGAATTCACCTCGGCGTCGTTAAAGTCTAGATTGTCGCTGCTTTCTGAGAGTCGCTCGGGCAAACTGTGCAATGATTTCATTGGGGATGTGGTTTTAGATGCGTTTCCAACCGATAGTTGGTCGCAGCTAAGGGAGAATACTGGCGAAGCTGTTTCTAGGGATGATTGGTGGCGTCTACGTGGTCTGTGGACAAAATAAACAATTAAAGTATATCTACGTAAACTATAAAAAATTACTTTATAAACATGTTGATTTGCCGCTGGCTATAAAAATAAACCTAGCACTAAATTGTATCGAAATAGCGCTTTTGATAAAAGAACACGCTTATATTAAGTCACTGCTAAAGTGATAAAGCCGGGTCGGTGTAAAAAGGACTGGTGACTAGATCTCCAAAACGACCTGATCAATAGCAAATTATACGTTTTGCGATCATGTCATTTAAACATTTAGTCCTTGAACATTGTGCCCGATTTGATTACTACTTGTTGTGCTATCTAAATAGATAGATATATTTATATGTGAAGTAGATTTCCTTCTGTTTATAATGTTTCTAGTCGTGTTCTAGAAGTTGTTCCTTTTTTGTCATCTAATCCTTCTGCAAATAAGGTCAGGTCGTTTCGGGATTCGTCTGTGTCACAATTATTTTTTGGCTACTATCCCGAACCCAATGCACTAGAAGTCGACTGCGTACCTAATAGGCGGCAATGTGTGAGCGGCCTCTAGTCAATCGTTTTTGTCGCTCCCCCGACTCTCGCAGGAAGCCATGCGTTGGTAGTTGGGAGGACCGCGGCCGATGGTGGCGGTGCCTGGGGCTGATACGTCCCGCGGACGCAGGCTGTCCAAGCGGTTGGCGAGGTTCGACTTGCCACGGAGAAAACTGTTGGAAAATGGAGCATTAGTTCAGTTGTATTTTGACTGCGGCCGCGTGATTTGGTTCAAATTAGAACCAATGGAAATTGCGTCTTAAAGGCATTAAGGCATGTCTTATTGATGATTTTATCGACCATTCTCATTAAAACAAACAATTTGTGTTGATTGCTCGATAACTTTAAAATCTGTAGTTGCTTGTGCAACCGACGGATTACATCAAAGCTTAACAAGCCATTAAATGTTTTTAGACAGAGGACAGTTCAGTAAGCACCAAAAGCTTCAGGGCGCTTAACGTCCCGTAACCTGATTTTTCAAATGGTTCTCACTAACCACGTCACCCAAGCTTCAAATGTTTTTCTAAGTTCTAGTCGCTACCGTGTGTATTATGAAAGGTATCAAGGTAATCAGGTAATCAAATGCGAGTTACCTTTCTAGTTTCTCAACACATGCGTCCTGGTAATCGTGTATCCACCGTACGCCGTTGAACTTTGATACCGCGCGCATGTCTTCTGGCAGCTCCTCGGGCTCTGGCCATATAAAGTTGTCGATAATTGGCACGATGTTGCATTGGGACTGCAACGCCGCCACTATCTCCTGTAGGGCAACAATTAGGTACATTAGTCACATCCACATCCACAACGAAACATTTCAGTTCATTAATAGTCACTTCTTTCCTATGTCAGTAATTGGAGCTAATTGAATTTGCTGAACCGTAGGTATTTCACCAATGTGAAGTGAATAAGAGAGTGTTGCTCTTCGGCTACAGTATTAGATAAATATCTAAGGCAGTTTGAATCGAGACCTATCTCAGTTATCATTGGATAATCTACGAGTATGCACCTAATATTTAGTCTCGACCATTATCTCTTACGTTGCTGTAGCTGTAGTCATCGTAATCTTAATCTAGCAATAATTCTAAATGTTATATGGTTTTAGTAGATAATTTTAGGCTTACCCTATGGACCCAATCCTTTTGATCATTGTCGTGTTTGCATCTATCCAGCGCGTGTGGCGTGAGGACCAATAGGAAGTGTTTCGCCTGCCTTATGCTCTGCAGAAGGTTGTTGTCAAACTTGCCGGCTTCTAGCCTTTCTACGTCAATGAATACTGTGAAGCCTCTCAACTGAAGATGGACTTTCAGCAAACTGGCCAACTGTGAACCGTTAGAGCGCCGGTAGCTCACGAACACATCCAAATTCTTTTCCAGGTTCTCTTCTCCTTTACTTGGTAGTGTGCTTTCGTAAACTGGAAATTGAGAAGATAAATATTGAACTTTCTTGAAATTTAGGTCATTAGTTACTATAATCTTCGCCGGAATATTTTGGATATGGAATATGCTATATGACGCAGTATTTATATTTGCATAGCTATTATCTTTGAGTATTGAGTGCTATAGCGATGTTCCACTCCACCCTAAAGCTTTGGCAGATTGATTCTGCCGTGATAGTAGCCTTAATGCATTTTTCGTGTTAGGCTTTTAATAAAGTAATCGACCTAATATTTTTGTCGCGCCTTTGATGTCCTACATGTTTTCGACAAAATTTATAATAGAGACGGTTTACGAACGTGAACAGTTACTAGGAAATGAGTTTATGATATTACGACCATCATAAAAATATCTCGTCTCTTGCATAATGCAGGAAACTGTTAAAATGATTGATAGCCATCTTACCTTTGATAGCGTTTAAGATTTGTAGCCTGTGTATGCTGTTGACTATGCGGCATTCGTTTTCCAGTTGCTCGTCGCTTAGCCCTCTGATGGACTCCCTGTCGACTCCCGCGTTCAACATGGAATATGTGTAGATAGTGTACTCTGGACCAATTCCTCCTAAGAATTCGTTGAGGCTACCCGTATCTCTAGAACTGTAGTCAGCCATTTTCTTTAACTGCTGGAGTTCTCGTGTGAATCTAAAAAGATACATTTTGTTCGTCAAAAATCGATTTTATGTCAACTTTAGTTACTAACAACAAATAAGTAGAGTCGAGGTTAAAGATATGTTTACCCTTTACTACCTTGTCGCTGTCTTAGTGTTTGAACTTTTTGTATAAAATTTTCGGAAGGCATATAGTGACAAGGTAAGTGTAAATATGTCTTTGACCTCGACTTTACCAATTAATTCACTGTACATAAGAGCAATTATTAGCTATAAGATATATTCACCTTTTCCGTTTGATTCCATTTTGTAAGCCTATGTCTTCCTTAAGATTTTCTTCGGTCAGTTGTAACAATAAATCTCCATCTACTCGACTGTCGTAAAAGTTATTGGCATATTCGGTGAATCCTATCTGTTTCACCCATTCTCGAACATCTTCGATAGACCACAGAGGTACCTGTTGTGACAGTTTGTGGGGCACTTCCTCGCCAATAAGTCGTAAAGCTTGTGCTGCGTATTTAGATGCGACTGCGTTTGGACAGCTGGCGACTATCTTTAATGATTCTATCGCTCCTATTTCTCTAAATATTTCTGTATTGCCTTGTTGTTTTTTAATCCCAGCTTCCATACAAAAGTGGAATGCTGCAAGGTTTCTCGCCTCTTCTCTCTTTGAACTCAATACCGGAACAAGTCGTTGCAACCAGTTTTTGCTCTGTCCGTGAGCATGTGCAAGGTTCGAACGCGCGAACTCGGACGGATTATGTGATGTAACGAAAGGCTCTACCAAGTCTAATGTACCTGATTTCAATACCGCTGCTTCAATTTCTTTGTTAGCTACCAAAACTGCGATTGCTAAACAGGCGTAGTACTTGATATTGTCATCAGTGTGGAAAGCTAACGGGAAAAGCCACATAGGTACTTTTCGTTTGATCATAGCTTCTTGGTTTTCAGCACCTCCATATAGAGACAAGTTGGCAAGAGCTGTCGCACAATGTCGTAGGGTTTCTACGTCGTTTTTTCTGCATTCGAATAATACAGCATCCAAGCCTCCCAGTTTAATCACATCGCTGCAAGTTCCTTCGCTATGTTTGAATAGATGTTCTAAAATTCCTGTTCCTATTCTAGAGTGATCCACTGAGTTCGCGTGTTTTGTACAAACACAAGCTACGTTCACAACTTTTTCAAGGCCGTTTTCGACAACATGTGCTCTGTTTTCAGTAGTCAGGCATTGTTCAAGAAGTTTAGCAGATGAAAATTGTAAATCAGGGTTGCTTGTTTCAAGGCAATTAGTCATCAGAATGTCCAGGCCTCCTGATGTTCGCAGTGTATTGCACAGGGAATATCCTAGCTCATGGCCGTATGTAGGCACTGCCCACGCTCTTCTCACTATCTCATTTAATTTGTTAAAATGAACTGAAGCAGTTTTCATATCCACTTGATTATTATTGATAGACGTAATAAATGCATTGATTCGGGTGGAATATTTAGTTATTGCTGATTCAACGTCTTTCTGATTAGAATTTGCATTCAGCCTATCTAAATCTTCAAAGGTTAGGTTTGATAGATCTTCGTCGCCAGGCTTCGCAGTGCCATTTAGCAACTGGCTCATCTGCAATCAGATGAAAAATATTGAGTTAATTATCCACAACCCACCCAATCAAATGTTACGAAACATTTCGAAATATGATAAAAGATATTCCGTAAATATAAAAAAAAAACTGTCAGCACACTTACCTGTGATGATAGCATTGTTTTCGTGGAAAGGTTTTTGATAGTCATGTTTGAATGAGCGACGCTGGAGTGCTCCTTGTGACTGAACATGCCACTCGACGTCACGGTGTGCAGCGCCTGAGCAGAAGCCATGGCCTTCTTTTCCGCGCTGAAAGCCTCCGTCTGCAGCTTTGAACTCGTCGCAGACATGTTTTTCGCTTCCTGTGATGATATCTCGCCTGCCTTGAGCGATCGCTGCTCCTGTAACCATAAAAATGCCTCGCGTTACAAATTGAACCGCGTTCAACTAAAACGCTAATGACTCTATTAGTATTCTAATTCGATGCGGCAACAACTTGTCGAATTCTCAATGACGCAAAGTCATACAGTGAATATTATGATTACTGGAAAATACGTCTAATTTGACCTCAGTACATGATGAACTTTTTATCACTTTGAAAACACTATTATGTGATGTATCTGATACAAGCACATTTGTAACGCGATGTCTCACAAAACAAATATTTGGCTTGATAGTTACACTGGTTGCGATGCGTAATTTAGGTCTCAGACGGCGCTTGGAAGACATGGTTATAGGTTAAAATGACACAGCGACGTGCTCTAGTCTGAAGGCACACTACTTTTATATTGGAAAACAGTCCCACATAACGGCTCGGATTGTACGATCCCTCGCTTCTATTGGAAATAGGCCAATCGCGCGGAACTGGTGGGCTTTTAGTGATTATTTTAAAGTTTGTGTACAGACGTCATGTGTTTGGAAGGTCGACAACAAGAACTATTCGGGGAAATTTCTCTCACCGAAGGATTCTGCGATTGCGGAGGGAAGCGAGACAGGACGCCGCGGTGGACTGGCCACGGGGCCGAACCCCCGCCCGCGGACATTCCTCTGCTATATATAAGCGGCCTATTCGTGTACTTTAGCGCGCATGCGCGATAATTGACTTCCGCATGCGCTCGCGCGTTCGACGGTCAGGCGCCGACTGAGTCGCGTAGCGCGCGTGCTTCGTCCTCGCGATAACGCACAGACGTGTGATCTCACCGGCCCCGGCGATCCTCCGCGCAGCATCCTGTTAGCCCAGGCGACTATGCGGGCCATACCGCTACCGACCGAAAGAAAATTCGCGCAATTTCACCAACATCCTTTTTTATTGTGTTCTCGTCGCAAGAAGTCGCGCTACACTAAGCATTCCGGCGCCGCTACTGAGGCGTTGAACTAGTACAGATATCGATCGGCCGTCGTCTGGCGAGGTCACGTCCTTCGGCGCGCCTTTCTGGCTCCTACTAGCAGACGCGGGAGAGACAACACTTGTACAAGTTGATATGCTACCTACCTATATAACGCAAGCATTGCACATGCGTGGTGCTTGTTTTGTGAGTTGTGGGTAATAAACCGGTAGTTGAACATTGATAATGGAAAACACTTTGTATTTAGTGAATTTCAAACTTACTTGATGATACGCGGCGTTTTGTTCGGCAGCTAGTCCTTCCGCTTGCAGCAGCTTGCGAGAGGCCCCGGCAGCGCTTCTTTCTGCATACTGGATATCTCCGTGTTGTAGATGCTGCATCCGCGAACTGTTGGCTTTCGAGTTAGAGGCGCTGTATCCGTCGGTAACGACCCTAGTCGAGCTTGCTGATGACACTTGAGCAGCACTGTACTTTAATTTATTAGCCGAGTTTAAACTTGCATTGATAGACGCAGCGTTCGCAACAAGTAAAGGCTTCTCGCCGACAGGGGGTGGGGTATCGGATTCGGGAAAGGTGACTAGTGGTCCATCTCCAGAGAGCTCGCACATGTCACCCATATCGCCCATATCACCCATGTCACTGAGGTCTCTGATGTCAGGCAAACTGCTCTCCCCTAAATCTCCCTGATCCACGATGTTCTCCATGGAACTTCTCAGCCTGAAAATAAACAACCACATATTTAATTAAGTATGTGTCAACAAATATAGAATCATAATTTATAAATAAGTTGGCACTATTTACGTACATGAAACTATTATGTACTAAAAACAATTCGTTGTTCGACTCCCGAGAACCGGAGCGTTGCTATTGTTTGTCGGCGTGGAACTGCAAACACGGGGCAGGGAAACATCGGGTGAGAATTGGCGGAGGGCCAAGGTCGCTCAGGTGAGCTAACTCCAACCGGCATGTGGCAAATGCCATTAAGCGGCTTTAGTGTTAACGAGAAACCGTCTGTGTGTTGTCTTAAACGCCTATTGACAAAAACATTTTCTAAACATTGGCACGTGTTGCTGTCACGGTGGTCTTGCGCAATTTTTGCTCCGAGCTATGTATTTCGTGTTGACTCACTACACTAACTAACCTTCCAAAGTTCATTGAAGCTGTGTTGCTCAAGTTCTTCATCTCAGAGATGGAGCTCTTAAGCTCCGTGAGATCTGACTTCATGGAACTCGCTTTCATTTCGGACGCGGTCCTGTGCTGGAGTCTCTGGGATGAGCCCTGGAGTCGTTGACTAGATGCAGCGCTGCTAGACGTAGTGCTCGAAACCATCTGCAACAAACATAAAATTATTGTTAGTGAATATCGACAATTATTGTTATGAAGTGGAGATAGTGCATTTGCTAGTAAACAAGAATATTAACCTCGGTAACGTGGAAAATGCCACGTTTCTCTTTAAAGCTGCCGTATTCCCGTTCTGGCGTACAAGAATAATGAACACTTGTGGTCTGATAATAACAGACGTCCTCCGAATTCGTTATCTAGACTACAACTGCGGGTTCAGTGCCAATGTTAGAGGAGTTTGTACGTGCAGCCGTCACGCGTCTTGGCGCACTTACGACCGAGGAAAATAAGAGCCAGGGCTACGACAAAATAGAAATACGAAAATAACGCGGAAAATAATGTTTTGTTTCAAAATATCGCTTAACAATCGACAGTTGACGAGTAACGATACCTACGTATTCGAATAGTCACGTGGCTCTCTTATATTTTTATCTCTCCCTGAAGTCCATCTGTAACTTCTGAAACCCAGCCCATGTCTATCTCGTTAAATACAATATCGCGACATGCAAAAACTTATACGCGCTACTTAATTTGAAGGCGATCGTGACAACAAAGCACTGAACGCTAAAGAGTCCATTGTATAATAATAAGTAAGTTTATGCCTTTGAAAAAATATGGCAAAGTATATTTTGGCATCGAATGCCGTAATTGAGAAGCGGATCGAATGAATCAGAACATTCAGAACGCGTGGGTGAGATGCAACAAATGGCGGTAGGCACGCTCGAACTTTATCTCGACAAGACCTTGAACCTCGCATCTGAATCTTGGCTGAGTCCAAATACTCACTGATACGACTTTGAGCTTGACTTAGTGTGGGAGAGCCCGTGTTACTTAATAAAATATCGCATTTAAATGGAAATGCTATTGTTATTTTATCAAGCATGGCATAATTTACCGAATGTCACTGTCGCATAATTTACCAGTTTGTACTGTCCCATAATTATAACACTCGTTTCCGTATTGATACGGATAGGCGGGCTATTCGCGATGCAAGATGAAAAAGTCTAATCGAAAAGAAGGAACTAAAGTAATAATTACCCAGTGACTTAAACAAACAACAAAAGTAGCTTATTCGTGATGGAAAAAACCAATGTTTTTGAAGTGCGATAACAAATTAGTGTGTTTAATGATTACACTGGAGTGTCAGTGGCGTACCTTTTACCAGCGTGCCCTATGTTACGCCATGTCTCGTAGCTGTTGGCTCTGTGCCAGGCTCAGGCACCATGTCTTGCTGCGCCCGCGTGCCCATAAGGCGGTGGCATTAATTACTAGAGGTATCTCGCACAGCCGAAGCTTTTATGTTTTATTTATGTTTCTTAAACACATGTTGAACTATATCATTACGTTTGCTATGCACGTCATGAAATTTAATTATATAGACGATATAGTTATCTAAGCGTGCTTTGCAGCGACACTGTTGCGGTTGCCAGATCTTTGGTACAGATCAAACGCATACTGAAAGGGTTACCAAATTGGATTTGCTTTTTGGTCACGTTTATGGCCTGTGCAGATGCCAATTTATTGGTCGGGTTTCCCACATAATAAACTGAAGTCTGTCGATATAATCATTACGTTAATTTTATTAAAAACAGAACGGGAATTTGCATGATGACAGTATGAAGTAAGAATTGTCGAGTGTTGCTGAGTAGTTTCCCATGTTTGTAGGAAATTTTTATCCTCTTTAAGATCTGCAGACTAGTTTCATATTTTTTTGGTCTTACTGGAAAATACTATAAATATGAAGTATTTATTTACGGTGCTTGTTAAAAACTTTGAGCTCATTAGATTTAGATCTCCAGTGCCGTTAAGATCTTACAGGCGAGCAACACAATATCCTGAAGGCGCTCATTACGCATCTATTGTGTCTTCGACGTCTAAATTGCCGTCTAAATTGTTGCGTACACCTATATAAGCACCGCTCAGTAATTTGCTCTTGCAATACTAAGACAAAGAAGTGCTAATTTCGTTCAGCTGCAAATGATATGCATTCCGGTGACCTCGTCTCGGTCCGTTCCCACAATAGGCACACCCCAGTTGACGCACTAAAGTTGAGTTTAAATTTTATTTTAAAATTTTACCGCAAACACGACTGGTCGAATTGAAAATAAACTGGCCATTTTATGAACCAACCGAGGCCGGTGTCGAACTAACCATCTGTCTATTTTTAGCAATGGTGTTTATATGATCAAGATTTTTATCATATTGTTTATAGTATCAAATGTGGTTTAATTAATGTTTAACGAGTGTTTCTTAAAACCTTTCTAGCGTGTAGAAAGAACAGTAGAAATTTTTATTCATCCTGCTAGACAATTACAACTTGTAAAACTTTTTGTAGTTAGGACTACTATTATGAGACGTTTGAAAAATTGTGTGGACTGGACATTAGATACCAAAATAAGTAGGGCCCGGAATTTTGCGTGCAAGTATTGACAGATTGTAGGCAGAGAGCACCGCTTTTTATCGATGTTATCGACAAATCGAGTTTTTTTTTTAATTTATGTTTTTGTTATATAAAACCTCAGACTTTCCGATGATACGTATTTTCAGCGGTCAATGATGAAAAAAGTTTAAAATATCGGAGTTTAATCCGTTTAGATTGCTTATTGAAATCAGTATAATTGCGAATACCTTTATATTTTACAACTTGGGAAAAGATCCCTCTGAGACCACTTAACGTTAGGTAGCTTGTTTGCCTACCCTTTGATAAAATTAAAAAAATATATATTTTGTATTCCTTCAGCTCTTACCGTAGCCAATATAAAGTATTATATAATAACATTCCAAGCAAAAATATATTTACAATTATGTATTAAAGCTACAACTTAATTAACAGTTCTCGATTTCGTATTCAAAGTATTTCATTGTTAATTTCAGTATCGATAATAGCAAATCCTGTGAAGTACAGTGCATGTCTTACAAGGATATGGGATATAAAAAGATGTGTGTGTGCCAAATAGAACATTTTGAACATGAAAGTCCATAAAAAGACCAAAAAATTGGAGTAATGGGTACTTTAAATATTTACTTCTTCACTAAATAGAGCGTCAGCCACCTCCTTTATCTTGTCAGGACTCCATTGCTTCATCGAAGGCGGGTCGCAGATCTTATAGATCAGCTAGTCAAGTTTACCATTTAGTTGTTTCCAATGGTGCCATTTATTCATCTTTCTTATCTTGTTGTTATTAATCGATGTTATTGAATAGTTTTATTCATATTGTGTCAGCGATTGATACGATAATAATCAATTAAAACGTGCATAGAAATAAATAGTATCAGAGACTAAAGGTTACGTGTTACGTTGCGTAGGTAATAAAATTTTAATTTCGAACTTTCGTTAATTTTTTTTTCCATCATAATTACCAAAGCATTTTATATTTAACAAGTCACGAATGCCTATGTCGTTTGCTTTTCTAAAATATAAATTATACGCTTAGCAGAAATAGATGGTTTTGATTTATTTTTTAGATTTACTGCTTTAGAAAAAAGTAGAACTCGACGATTGACTTTACCAGAACCACAGCCAGAACTGAAGATCTTCTGGACTACATTAAGTTAGTCATTTGTCTTGGCATTATTTTTAATGTTTTCCCCAGAAAATCCTCTTCTAAAAATCTATCTTCTCTCGAAGATGGAAAGCAATTTTTTCGTAAGACGTCAGGATATTTAATTGTTTTTTGGTTACCTGTTGTGTGGAAGAACTGGTGACTTGTGTGTTGAGAGCCTGCTCTCGGCGAGAGAACTGGCTGGTTTTCTTCAGGTTCTCCATCACGGAAGCCAGGTCCTTGGCGCTGCCGTTGTGTTTCAGGCTGCTGCTTCCATCGAGGGAGAAATCCGGTATCTAGAAATAAATATGAAAATACTGTCAGACTTACAGTCTTAGGCTTAACTTTAAAAAAGAAACTTAGTTCTATTGCGGAATACTCACAGAAGAAGAAACTAGCGATACTATACACACTCGATACTTAATGCATATTGCTGTATCGTAGTTACTATTGCTAACGTAACTATAGTTATTACGTAAGTTCCTATGATTGTAGATAATAATTTGCAAGTGCAGTTCGAGTGGCTGATAATGGTAATGGCTAATAGGCCAATAGCGTCGTCCATGGCACACAACGATTCACCTATCTTTATGGTTAATCAACACGATATTGCTATTTACCTCTCGACAATGGATTTTTACAATAAAAATTGTAAAGGGTACGGTAAAATTGACTTACAATGTTGAAAAAGCCTAAAGTTACAATTGAGTCAACGTCAAATAAAGGAAAATTCCGAAGTTTACATAAAGCGATCTGAACTGAGTTTTAAGAAACAATACATATTTGGGAGTATATGAAAATGGTAATTACAATTAAAATAAAATTGCAAAAGCGAACGGAATGGAAATAGAAAAATCAAGAAAACAACAAGTAAACTAAGACATATCGTCCCCTTACAACCAGAATCGCTTATCTGCATGAAATGTAGTTTCGAGAAAACGCATTTAAAGGTTTGCATGCTCTAAAAACCTATAAAAGCTAGTTATACTAAAAACGTCTCTGTGTTTCTATTTAGATAATTTATCCCTTAATAGGATAGGGCTATGTTATTTACTCTATACTCGCGCCGAGTAGGTTAAAATAGGGCTTTTCTTCAAAAGGTACTGCAGATAAGCGATTTTGCCTGTAGACACTTTTTTTTTATCTTCTAAACTAGCAAGTTTACGCAGATATATTGGATAAACTATCATTTTAAGTCCATAATTGAAGCATTTTTCGCCGAATACAGTGTTAAAATGCTTACATGTTTTATACAATTTAAGTTTTTAGTTAAGTCTCAGCGCAAATAAGAGGTATTGGCTGTAAACAAATCGGAATTTACCTCTTAAGCGCGCTTAAAAGTGCAAAACATTTCTAAGATGTTTTGACTCTAGGCTTTTTCTGTTTTCTATCTTATATGCAATGTAGCATTATTCCGTTTTGTTTTTATTATTCAAAGACATATAACTTGTATTTTTCGAAAGAGTTCCATCAATCTATGTCAACAAATAGGTACCAAATAGCCCAAAAATATAAATAAATGAAAATTAGCGAGCTTAAGTCTTAAATATAGTAGTATATTTCTAGTATATGTGAGATAAATTACGTTATTCCTTTAATATCATATGTGCTGCTTAATACATTTAATTATGGAACTTTTGATTACATGCATACAACAAAAAACATATTTTATTCAAACATTTTAATAAAAAGGCACTTAGCGTCTCAAGGCTCAAAGTAACCACTGAAACAGTCATGAAAAAGAACCGTAATGGTAATAACCATCAGTCTTCTTCTTCATCAAAACGATAACGAGCATGGATATTCAGGTTTTGATGAACTAAATAGAAAAACATAGGTAACCAGATCCAGCAGACCGTCGAACTGAACCGCGAGTGTCATTTAGATACCTACTATTTACTACTTCGTATCGTAGGTACGTCGTATCATTGAATAGCTTATCACGGCATAAAACATTTACGTTGTCACACATTTTCATTGTTCTTGCTTAATATTTGTATAGGTAATATTTTTATAAATTACGACATGTCGTCTGACTTTTTGAGTTTTGATACCAGGCCTGTAACTTTGCAAACCAACCGTCGAACAAGACAAGGCAACAGAAAATCGAATCCAAACTCTGTTGAACCTCTTTCAGTAGAGGAATTTAAACTACCTGCATTAAAAAGCTATACACTAATCCACTGCCAATAAGCGCAGCTAAAACAATGGCCTGTGACCCTGTGATGAAGACGTTATTGAGCGTGTGCCGGACGTAGTCACAGCTGAGACAAGCAGTGATGAAAAATAACCTTAATGGTAATAATCATCAGTCTTCTTCTTCATCACTGCTTGTCTTAGCTGTGGCTACTCAAACCAGCCATGGATAATTAATATTACCTAAGCCAAGAACAATGAAAATGTGTGACTACGTAAATGTTTTATGCCGTGATAAGCTTTTCATTGATATGACGTACCTACGATACGAAGTAGTAAATAAGTAGGTTATCTAAATGACAATCACGGTTCATTTTGACGGTCTGTTGGATCTGGTTATATGTTTTTCTATAGCCGCGTATCCATTAGAGCAGCCTCAGGCCGAGCACCGGAGCCGAGCCATATTTTGTCGTTTTTTGACCGTGCTCAAAGGAGCCTCAGTCTGAGCCGTGCCTTTGGCAGCGTCTCCACTTGCGCGGCCTCGGAGCGAGGCTGCCTCTAGTGGATACGCGGCTTATTTAGTTCATCGAAACCTGAATATCCATGCTCCTTATCGTCACCTGAAAGAAAAACACTGTTAAATTACGGCAAGTGAATCGCTGTTATACATAGATCTGTTCACTCACGAAGGCGCGCCCTCCACAGCTAATTATTAATGTACACGAGAAAACCTCTTAAGTACTTACACATTGTCTTAGTCTTAGTGTGCGTGACTGACGGTACGCTTGCGACTGAAGCCACGAGGACAAGTTCGAGCTACGCACACATAGACTTGTCGTACGGATACGTTTAGGCACAATTACAATTATAGAATGTGGAGGGGCAGACTTTCGTTAGTGAACATATCTATAATTACCTAAATAAGTTTTTAAAATTACTTATTATGAATCGTGCTTTCAAGCGTGTACGAACCGACTAAGCTAGCCTACACAAAGTGCACACTACTTTACAATACAGCGCGAAACGTCTAAGCGATACTTAAGCGATTTTGGCTGTAGCGCTTCTTATGGTCGAAGCAAACATTGTTACAAGCAATATCGCCTATATTATACTTAGTTTGTTTTCGCTGTTGCAATAATTGAAATATAAAGTAATGCTCAACAGGCGAAACCTACTAACATTATTTTAGCACTTTTAGGCAGTACTCAAATTGCATTTTTATTGAAATCTTAACATTCCAAAATCGCTTGTTTGACATTAAAATATTTTTGCTGTTGTAAAATAAAAAAAAATGCGGTTTAACCAACGCGTAGTTGTTTTTGGCTGTTGATTTTCTTAAAAATCGGCTTTAAGTGAGCTTAAGAAAAACGTAACTCGGTATTGGAGTATCGTACAGTAAAACGGGTTTCAACAGCATGTAGATCTTGGAAAGTACATTCTAACGATATACTTAACTCAGTTTTGCCCAAAAGTGACTTTAAGCGATTTTGGTCGTAAGGGGACGATATGAGGCTGCAGTCTATTACCACAAGCGCAAATTGTATGATAAATGACATCGTGCTAACGATCTACTTTGAATATGTGCAGATTTCCTTGAAGACAAGGCAGCAAGATTGATGAACATAAACCTTTATTGTTATCTCCCGTCTTGATAGTTGTTCTGGGAATAATGTCCATTAATATCGAATTCAGCGCAAGGACAGTGATTGCACTTATACTTATTGACTCTTTGACTAGGGTCAAAGTAACCATCAGAGTAGTTGAGTCACCGGGAACTAACACTATCGGGAATTCTGCTCACGCGCCGCTGTCGAGCGATCGCTTGGCGCATGTCAATGTGCTCGATTGTTGCTGGAAGTCTGTCAATCTAATAGGTTAATTGTTGATATAATGTCTTTATATGATTGGTCGAATAAAAATTCTTGTTAAAAACTTCTGAGACATCTAACTCTTCCATTTCTTAGCACAAACGCTTCTTCTGAAACTTGTAACAAAATGATCTTTCGTTGGTTTGCATTCATTAGGGGGTACTCATGAATTTTAATAAAGAAATCAACATCAACGGAAAGACAAAAATCGCAACTTCTATTCACAAGGTTAACTTCAATGGTTTTTGCTGCTTTCCTATTGTACCTACCGTGAGACTTTTCTCGCCTATGACATAAAATCTTAAGCCTCATAACTCTTAACAGCAGGATGACTCACACGGGCAGGCATTCGATTGCAAAAGCCTCACGATTCTCGATCGTCAATCTTTAGATACACTTGACTAAACTCACCGTTAATTTCGGTACGCCCACGATCATTTACATCTATTGACTGGCGAGAATTTTCGACAAGTGATAGGGACATAAAGCATCGATGGTGCATTAGATAGAGAACCTGCGTGGGACGAGTGGTCTGTATGACGTTGATGACGCTGAATGATGCTGATGTCATAGATACGCCGGCCGCCGTCGCGGCGTCACAACACCGGCATTTAGAGACCCGCGATAAAAAATATAAAAACCACCAATTACGGCAAGGAAATCTGTTAGAACTGAACCTTTTTCTGTTTCGGCCACATTTTGACTGACGAGATGGGATTGATTACATAATCATGCAAAAAAATGTGCCGAAGTTCATATCCCAGATTTCATGCGTCATTAGATAGAAGATAGAAGATTCATGTAAGTTATAATTTTATGGATTTTTTTGTCAGTAAGTCGAGATGAAATGTCAGTGGTTACGCTTTGCTGTTCATTGATAACTCTATACTATATTATCCCAAGCGCTGAGTAACGCGAACTCGGCAAAGAAAAAACTCCAGTGACATAACAGATCGATTGTAGCCTCTGAATCATGATTCGCAGAAACATCGTCACAATCCGAACGAACTGTATCACTGTTGCGTGATTATGTTGTATTACGTCAGTGTATTAAGTGCTGGTGTAACTGATGCGTTACAGGACGTAGTTTTACAGGTAAGCTGAGATAAAAGGCACGGTTTCATTCATGATGATAATGATAACATACGCGAACGTACGCTGTTCAAATCTGAAAGTGATCATTTTTCTAATTGAGGTTTTATTGGTATTTTTTTAGGAAATCATTCCTAAAAAAAATACCAATAAAACCTCAATTTATATCAATACGACTGTTGTGCCGTAAATCATGCCTAAAAGGTTAGTAAATACATGGAAGTACTCAATTGTAATGATAAGTCATCATTGGAAGAGCTTCCACGTAACTCTACGTAACGTTGTGGTCTATTAAATTCCTTTAAGTAATTACGACATGTTGTGAATCACTGGTGACGTGAACAGATGTCTGTCATACATAATACTACATTTGAAACGAATGCAATGAAGATCGAGTCATGCTGGAAGACCCAATATTACTTTTAAAGAATCAATAACCTCTATCTGTGGGAAAACGACGCATAAAAAGGTAAATATCTGAAGTAATGTTAATGTTCAAAAGTTTTTATTTATTAAAACTGGTCAGTTGGTGGTCAGTGCAGATGAGGACGAAGATGTAGCTCACTGGTTCAGTAAAGTCTTATTCACTCTGACCTTAAATAGACCCAAATTGTGCCTATCCGGGAAAACAATCGAAGGAAGCTTATACTATAGGTATATTCCCAACGAATTAACAATATGAAGTGTATAATATTTGTTACTATCACATTAGTGAGTACTTACAGGTACAATTTCAGGAAACAGGAAAACAAAGATGCCTGAAAATAGCTACTTATTCGGAATAACCAGAATTGTGCCCTGTCTGTTACTGAAGGAAACAAGGAAAATAACACCGTTACAAATCGAGTAATAACAATTCTCCGCACGTCAACGCCGCGACAACTCCTGGGAAACATGCCGTTGAAAGCTTTCACGACTCGTACGTTCTTATCGTCATTTTGCAAATGATTAAACTTTACATTTCGCAACAATCTGGACCTTATACGCTTCGCCAGTGTCGTTATTTTTCCGTGCAAACTCTAACAGATAACCACAAACATTAAATGCAGTCCAACGTTCTTGCTATGAGACAGATGCACTGTTTGACCGTTGCATGCGATGCGCGATCAAGGCGCATTGTTAGCGAAGGTCAGTTTTGCATGCACAATCGCTCCCTACGCATGTTGACAGTGACACACAAATACAAATTAATTTTATTGCGTAACACCAACGCAAAGATTTAAAGCAACCATAAAATAGAGATCAAACGTGATTCTTTAATTACATACGAGCCTCTGGGTTTACGAGGTAGACTAGCTACCTATATTCATATCAATGTACATAGTGACAGATTAAGTAATGATATGCCGTACAGTAAAACTGGTAACCGGTTAAACATCATTGCACTCCGCTCAAGCAACTCCTTGCGTGCCTGGTATTACTGTCACTGAACGTATTTGCTCAAATTTTGTGGTTCAAAGTTAATGAAATTGCGCCAATTTTTGAGTTTAAGCTCAATTGAAATAGAGTCAATGTTGATGTAGAAAAGTCAAAGCTGGAACCCCTTGCGTGAAATATAAAATATTATTTTTCTCTTATGTTAAGCTTGGCCCTAATTAACTAGGTTAACAGCGCTCGCTGATCGCCACACAATGGTACCAGTTCAGCATTATAGGAGAGCATAATGGTTTACCTTGCGTAAAGCCAACACCTTAAACTTTATCACTGTCTTAAATGTCCATCACACTTAACTGTCAGCATAATTTATATTTGTTTTTGGAACTCAGTTTGTTGATTATTGACACTGAGTTAGTTGTCGTGATCACACTCGAGCCGGTCGCGTGTTGTTGGGATGCTGAGCAAAGGCGGCGCGTGCCATCCGCGCGGAGCTCGCGGCGTGACTGCCGGTGCCGGTCGCGGTCGCGGTTTGTGTTCAGTTCACTAGTTCCACAACCCGCAAACTTCGGACCACAATGAGCGAGCTAATTAGAACGGCGCGGGGTGGCGGGGTTCCGCCCACGACTCGCCGTATCCGCTTCACAGCCCTCCGACCAGATAACTCCATCAACATTTCCCCTAAAACATCACTCCCGACTTGCGTACCTGGTAAACGAGTCTGGCTGGAAATAGAAATGCATTCCATCGCAATTTTGTGATGTGTGCCAACGGGTTTGTGGGAGTGATGAACTGCGATGATCTTCGACCTTATCAGTCAAGGCTGAGAAAATATTCAGCGTCGCAGATTGCAGGTCATCTAGAAGCCACGTTAGTAGAAAAAGCTGTATCAGATAATTCTCACATCGAGCAACAAAACTTTTCCAGCACCATCGTTTTCTTGGCAGATGTTTTGAAAGCGGAGAACTTTAAAGGGAAAACAACCCAGCCAAACATCTTGATGCTTTACGGTTCGCATTCGGACACACGTTGACATGAAATTAATGGGACGTAACCCAATACACATTTCTTTTGAAATATGTACTACCCAAAGTTCTTTGTATAACAACTTATAAAGGAACAACAGAACCACCGACTTCTGTCGCGGCGATAAGTCGACGACCTTTCAATGTCAGCGAGATACTCATAAAACGAATCATCGCTATTGATAATTAACTAATTTGAACAACCCTGATATTTAGCCGCAACAGTAAGCGATATCATCGAGATGTCATTAGTGTAACGTTTTATTTTAAGAAGCGATTGCATTGCTTTGAACAATAGCGAAGCCGATCAGCCGTCGGGCTAAACAGAGCTGGGTGTCCTAATTACACTTCCGAGTGACGAAATGAACAAAGAAATTCTTTGTCTGGGATGCGAATTAAACCTACACAGACAGGGTGAATAATATATATCTACTGTACCATAAGAACTGTAACAGAAGAAGTAAAACCAGTACTCCTTTACACGTAGCTACTTAAAATTTCAAAGAAATCAGCAAATTCAAACGAAGATAATAATGGCGCTTAGTGGTATGATCAGGTATAATAACAAGTCTGAACAGAAAACCATATTGGGGCTTAAGTGTCTTCATTTGATGATAAATTCCGATGATAAATGCCACATTGTTGATACCTGGGTGAAGCACACTTACACCCACGCTGGCTGGCCCGGACTAGTTACTTAAATACGTACCTACTTTATTTATACTTACGCACTGATTTAAGTGCCTACACGTGACTAAACGTTTGCTTTGCGTTGTTAGTATGGTAATTTACGCTTTATCTTCTGGAACTAGAACAAAAGTATTTTTTTCTTTGCATGCAAAATATGTTATCCTGCTCGTACCTACTACGTTTTTGGTAGTGAAAATAATTAAACTAGTTTTTGTTTTGTCTGAGAACTTTTTGTCTCTGATAATGGTCGCTTGCGTACGCCGTCCACGAGCACTCGAAAATCTTCTTAATTTTTATAATGAACTTCAATTGACCTAAAAAGTTATGACTAATTAACTGGTTAACTGTAAATTTAAAGCCAATATTTTTAGTTTAATAGAACAAATTAAATTTAAAACCGGTGAACAAACCTGCTTAGGTGGTCAGATGAGTCATGTCATGAGCGCGAGTTCAAATCAGTAAGTATGGCGAATGGAGAATTAGTCGCGAGGTCCGTTGCGAATTAAATGTTTACTAAATAATGAGTAAGGCATTACTCATCCACGGGTGGGTTATCGTGCGGTTACAGACTAACATGCAATTTTAACAAAACAAAACAACTGGGAGAGCCAACAGATGCAACAACAAACAAGGCATAACAATAAATAAGTGTGTTTATCTTTTTTTTTCAAGTGCATTCATTTTGTTATTGTGCTTAGCTCAAATCGCTGTTATTGCATCAATTATTTATAACACTTGTCGACGTTATCTTTGTCATGCAAGTTGTAAAAGTCGTATCTAATTAACGTTTTTAGGGTTCCGGAGCCAAAATGGCAAAAACGGAACCCTTATAGTTTCGCCATGTCTGTCTGTCTGTCTGTCCGTCCGTCCGCGGCTTTGCTCAAGGGCTATCAATGCTAGAAAGCTGTAATTTTGCACGGATATATATGAAAACTATGCCGGCAAAATCGTACAATTTTTTTTTTTAATTTTTAGGTTAGGTTCCCTCCCATAGACGTAAAGTGGGAGTGTTTTTTTTTTCTCATCCAACCCTGTAGTATGGGGTATCGTTGGATGATAGGTCTTTTAAAACCATTAGGGGGTTGCTAAGACGATTTGTTTCATTTGCGAAATGATTTGATTCAGTGATTTGTTTGCGAAATATTCAACTTTAAAGTGCAAATTTTCATTAAAATCGAGCGCCCCCCCCCTCTAAAATCTAAAACGGTGGGTGGGATTTTAAAAAAAAAATCAGGATGATAGTAAGTATATCAAACTTACAAGGAAAACTATAACGGTTAAGTTTGCTTGAAAATTATTAGTAGTTTAAAAGTAAATAGTAGCACAAGGTATAAAATTTACCTAAACTTGGAAGATTGCGTATAAAATACGAAATCCATAGAAAAATATTACTTGATTTTTTTCGTAATGGCTACGGAACCCTATTTTAGGCGCGTCCGACACGCTCTTGGCCGGTTTTTAGCTTTATCATCTCTTGTAAATTTGACGTCGTTGACATCAAGCGAGTTAAACAGATCAGTAATACTGGCAAGATTATTAAACCAATAATAATAATTCGTATTTGTATTTTACCCGCCTGTTTTATTTTTATGTGCAATAAAGAGTTTACATACATACCAATAGTAAAGTGTTGTATTGTGTGACATCTTGAAAGAATACAAACAGGGAGGTTCTGTAGACTGAGTCACTGCAGTTTTTGTACAGTTCCTCGAACGAACGAACGGTTTCGTCGAGATGTGACTAAGCGGAGCGAGTGGTTTCATTCATGTAATGTTTACAATATAGGTGTTCTGCTGAGAATCGTAGAAAGTTGTATCATCTCATCGGTGATATGGTATCAAATAATACGGGCTATTTCGATTCAATTAAAATAAATGATAGCGGTATTAGCGGTGAACTAAAAGAATTTCTTTGCTCACCCGCCACCTTACTTTTCTTCCTTTTGTTTTCTTTTCTTTTAGTTTATTGATATGGATCTCCGCAAAGTAACGCCTGATTCAATAAATTATTTGAAATTATAGCGGATCTAACTTCATCCCATTTCTGATGCTTGAGTTTGATATTTTGATTGATTAAACTTTGCAATCCAAACAAATTATTGAAATAAATACTTCACTTTTGAATCATTTTTGAATGCACTGCTTTTAGTATATAGAAATATGTAACATAAAGTGTATTGTAAAGAACATCCTCGTAACGATTTGGTCCTCAAGGTGGAAGTAGAAATTACTGCGTTTAAGTAGTCTGTTGTTAATTTATGTACGTTACTGTCATGCATTTATGTTTTACCTCGTCATGTGGGATGTCACACGTTTAGTCTTATTTAAAGCAAATATGTATCGTGATTGTGAATGAATCAGACATTTTAAGATATGCACCTCTTAGAAATGTATTAGATCATCAACGTAGTTTGCTGCTTTAGTAATAGTTAGGTACAGGTTTTTTTCCTTATAAGGGATGGGCATCGACTATGCAAATCAAATGGATCAAATCTTAATTACGAGTCTGCCATTTACAATTAATAATTAAATTTAATGTTTTTGTTAGTATGCAGATTGGAATTCAATTTTACGCTGAATCCAAATTGAGTCCCAAATCTTAATAATATGCATGTGTATTAGTTATCTTGTTTTTATATCTTATATAATATCAAATAAGTAAATGGTAAATTGTTTAGTCTAATTCTCTAATTGTTCTGAGAAGCAGACCAACTTTTTGTTCTCGTCGCATACTTTTCTTTATTGAGTCTTTGACAGGTTTGATTGGTCGATTGTTGTAATTCATCTAATTAGTGAGTCATCGTTCATTCACGAAGCCTCTTATCACAACATATGCAAGCAGTATTATTACAGCACACACTCAAACACTGATGGTACCTGGGCGCGCGACGGTTACTACTAACCATGACTCACGTACCAACATCCTGTTCTACCTTCGTAGCGCTTTCACGATTAGCATTGATTCTAAGTTTTTATCAATCGGTTACAAATTTTATGGATTCAATTTCTAGCAACTTATCTCTTTTCAGGCAATTTGGTTATGTTAAAATAGAATTTCGCCTAATATTAGTATTTCTGATGATCATTCGTCGAGTTCACGTTTAGAGTCCTTATCATTTTTTTTTTTAGATCCGGCTTTCATTTTTTATTGTCGTCAATACTCTTATTTCTATTGACTTGACGCCAGATAAAACCGATAGTGAAAGGCGAAAGCTTATTTTATTAGTGAGTGAAGATTAAATTACGTCGATCACTTGCGGTTTGTAATTGATTACCGGTTTGTTATTCATTATCTTATCCAAATACTTGAATGTGGAATCGTTTGTTTATTTACTACAAAAAGGCATAAATTGACATTCCTTTTTGCATTCCGCTCCCGATAAAGAAATTATCTGTGTCATTCAGGAGTTCTGAGTCACACCAAAACCGCTTCGATAACGATCTAACTAAATATTTCGCAAAAAATATGATCTTCGTCATGTAAATGTAACATTCGGTAACAGAACAGAGTATGTTGCAATAACATAAGTATGTCCTTAAGTATGTGTATGTTAAATGGGAAGATTAAATCAAAACTTTGGTTCTGCGTAACGTAATCGGCTTATAGTTATGTAGTTGCCTAATATGTTGAGCAGCATGTATGTATAGAATGTTCTAGTCGCTTTGGACGTCCTTCGCAGTAATCCGTAAATAACGTAGATAACGGACAATGGCAAAAATACTGGCGATAAGTTCCCACAAGTCGAGCCAAGTTTTAAAACGTTTATAGATCTTTGCTATAAAAAACGACAGCGAGATGATAAATAGAGCTTATCGATGGATACATATATATTTCATTTCATGTATTTGACATGTCTTATGTATGATTTAAAACTCAACTAAATTTATACAGTGTGTACTCAACTACATTTTTTTTTACATCGTAATTATATATCTCAATGTCTGTCAATTGTGTTTGTTACTTATTTTGTATAAGTAATAAAAAGTTTACGTACATACATACATTTTTTTTATTCGACTGGATGGAAAACGAGCAAGTGGGTCTCCTGATGGTAAGACCTCACCACCGCCCATAAACATCTGCAACACCAGGGGTATTGCAGATGCGTTGCCAACCTAGAGGCCTAAGATAGGATACCTCAAGTGCCAGTAATTTCACCGGCTGTCTTACTCTCCACGCCGAAACACAACAGTGCAAGCACTGCTGCTTCACGGCAGGATTAGCGAGCAAGATGGTGGTAGCAATCCAGGTGGACCTTGCACAAGGTCCTACCACCTTCAACATTCGAGACTTGATGAAATTTGTTAGGGTATAAGTACCTACCTGAGATTGAATTGCTTTAATGATTAATATAAATAAAACAGTTATTTTTTTACGCATTGTATTCAATCAAATACGAATGACTTCATTGGCCAAATTTGGCCTAGGGCTTTGATGTTTGTTGTGTTTTGTTCTGAATGACAGTTTGTTTACTACTCTACGATACTGACTAAGCTCAGAAGGAAGACCCGAATTATGTTCTATTTACATGCGCACTATGTGGTAAGACCGGATGTGGTTTAAGTTATCTCTTCAGCTCGCTAGTATCTCGACTGATTCATTGTTTTAACAGTTTAGCAAATATGTAATTTGTTTGTTTTACAAGATGGTTTAAATTGATTCATACTTGTCATAGACTTGATGTTACAAACCACGTATCAAAAGATAATAATAATAAGAACACTAAAGACGACACGACGACGGCGACGATGGACGTTAACGTAATACTGTACATAGACGAAAACATCCTAACTCGAAATTCTTACTTTTTTTTTAGATAAGCCCACATTATTATTCATTAAGATTATAGTTTGGATTTTTTTCGAAAATATCGGCTCCATCTGTTTTACACAGTTACTGTTATCTTTACCGATTAATAAACATTTCGCAAATTAAAGTGAAACAATTTTAAATATTCACATTTCCAAAATTAACTTTATATAAAACACAATCTGGTTGAATTTTATAATGAAAAAAAAAATTGAATTATTTTATTTTAATTTCAAAGGTGCGATTTAGGGTTATAGACGGATCAGGGCTGCCAGATTGTATAATTAGATACAAAACCTGTATAATTAGGTGGCTGAATGTATCCTCTTTGTATCCTGCACTCTCATGTATAATTGGATACAGAAAGCCTCGGTTGTATTATCAACTTGAAACTCACACCCAAATAGAAATATAAAAATTGTGTGATCTTCGCTCAATGCTCTGAGGCACTAATCCGAATTTCGAAAATCGAAGTTCGTGTCGTGCCACCCCTCTCGCTCTCGTATTAAATAGTATAAGTGGCAGAGGGACCGCGTGACGTGAGCTCCGAGTTTCGAGTTTCGTAGTAACCCGACTGTTTGTATCCTGATGGTCGAATTTTGTATAATTTTAGAAACTTGGCCGAATAATTGTAAAACATCTACTGGCAGCACTGAGATGGATACTTACTCAGTTTCATGATATAAATAAATAAATAAATATCATGGGACACTTGACCCCAATTGACCTAGTCCCAAACTAAGCAAAGCTTGTACTATGGATACTAGGCAACGGATAAACATACTTATATAGATAAATACATATTAAATATCCAAGACCCGAGAACAAACATTCCTTTATTCATACAAATATCTGCCCCGGCCGGGAATCGAACTCATGACCTCAAGTTTCGTAGTCAGGTTCTCTAACCACTTGGCCATCCGGTTGTCAATATATCGAGTGTAGATTCCAGCGTAGATTTAGGGGCTGTTTCACCATCCATTGATTAGCGTTAACCGACGGTTAAATGTGATGCCGTCTCCTTCTATTCGAACAAAACGAATAGAGACGGCATCACACCTAACCGCCAGTTAACACTAATCAATGGATGGTGAAACAGCCCTTTAACCTCTTTTAATGTTTCATGTATCATAGTTTTCTGATCTTACGTAGGTATGTGTACTCTGTTAAAACGTTTGCAAGGTTGTGCGAGAACCAATTTCTTAAGTAGGTACGTAAGTGGATTTAATAGTCGAAACGAAGTGCCTATCGCGAAAATGAGCTGTGTTTAACTTCAGCCTGTAGACCTTGAACGTTTAGCGCATATGCTTGTAAATCCGATTCGGTTCTTGGAAATGGATATATACTTACAGTAATAACGATGCGAATTGTAGAGGAAAACCCGAATATTTGCATAACACACCGTTTCAGAATTTGTAAGAGGAAGAATAACAAGAGTTTAGCATTCTCATTGTAGGTACCATCAGCCAAATATGTGGTCTACCACCCTAGAGTTGATAATCGTTTGCATGTCATAAAACAATAATGCCAAAAGACGTAACGTGTCTGTCAACTTGAAAGTTCGGCTTTAGCGACATATTAATTTGATAGGAACTTGTTTAAAAATTGGTAGACCATTTATTTGGCTGATGGTACATTTTGATTATGATGGTGTAAATGTTTTAAAAATCGACATAAAATGTATGAATTACTATTTATGAAATAATTGAATCGTTCATTTTCTTTATATCATTCTTTCAGTTAGACGACCGGATGGCCAAGTGGTTAGAGAACCTGACTACGAAGCTTGAGGTCCCGGGTTCGATTCCCGGCCGGGGCAGATATTTGTATGAATAATACGAATGTTTGTTCTCGGGTCTTGGGTGTTTATATGTATTTAAGTATTTTAAGTATGTATTTATCTATATAAGTATGTTTATCCGTTGCCTAGTATTCATAGTACAAGTTTTGCTTAGTATGAGACTAGGTCAATTGGTGTCAAGTGTCCCATGATATTTATTTTATGATGAAAAGTCGTACGTGTTCTTAACAAGTCCAAATGCAAGAAAACAGGAACACTTCGAAGCGTTAAGAGTGTAAGTGTTTAAAAACTAAAAACAGCAACATTATCATCGACTATAAGTCCTCAAAATTAAAAAAAAAAACTCTAAAAGTCACACAAATAATATCACACATAAATGCAATTTAAAACAAAATATTCTTAAAAGTAAAACTTCGTTATTGAAAACAACAATTGGTACCAAATGTTGTTCTTATTTTAATGTTAGTGAACTGAACGTTTTAGTGTGAAAACTAGTTGCTAACTACTACTACCTTTCTGAATGGAACAAATCAGCTATTTTTATTACTTTCAGATTTAAAAACAAGGTTCCGGTACACTTCCTTCTGGCTACTAAATGTTATATAGCGTTTCATAACACATGACTATAAAATCAATTACGATTTTAATGTTATCGTATATAAATAAGTCAGATACAAAACTTCATGTTGTTTTGTGCCATAAGGCGTTGTGCTGTGTGTTTACGCAGTGACGAAGACATACCTACACAACATTGTGTACACACGGCGCACGCGGCTTTGCGAGACAGCTATTACTCCATAAACTTGATGTATACCTAATAATCTAAATAAAATGACTCAATATCTGACCTAATTTTTCAAACAATGCTTCTGACACGGTATGGGCGTGCTGTCTACTTGCGATTTATAATTTTAAGACAAAGTCTGTGTGCCATGTATGTGTGTCATGTATGTAGGTATGTCATCTGTGTCAGTCTCTCTCTCTCTCTCTCTCTCTCTTCTTAGCGGAGCGCCAAAACAACATGGTATTCAACTCTGTGAATTCTGTGATGCCTCTTTTTGTCAGGAATTCGCAGCAACTGCTAAGATTGTTTTTTTTAATATGATAAATTATTTTGGGCACGACTCCAAAAAAGACTAATTATAATCAGCACTAGCCTAGCTCTACATCCGAGCTAATAGCCAGTATAGTATGGGCAATAGTAACTTTGCTACAACCTTTTAGTAATAACATGCATTAGTTAAGTACGCAATCCACATGCACGTGCAAATTATTTTGATTAATTAAGTTTATTATGCATTGTGAATGTCAACGCTAGTTCCATAATGTGTCATGCTAAAACCATTAAGTGCACCTTAAATGTAGGTACAGAAGGTTCAGGTATCAAAGCTATATCATTAATTTCATTGGACACTAGACTAGAGGATTACTTTACCTAGATGTTTATCCCAGGCGGGGGGTGAGTATTGAGAAGGGTATTTAAATAAATACCAAGTATATGAGCTTTTCTTGATGTCCATGGAGTTTCTCAAGAACTGTATACATAAGTAGAACCAAAAATACAATTTTCTAGTGCAAAATTACGTCTTAAACTTTACGTTTAACCATGCAATAAAATTGGCGTACTATATCCTCATTTGACCCCAGCCTCTCAAAGGCTTCCGAAATGAGGTGCAAGAGGATAAAAATAATCTACAGCGATTACCTCAAAAATCACCCCCTTGTTTAGTATTAAGCACTATCCACCACCTACTATTGCAAACTCTACGTACCCATCGTGCAATTTTAGAAGTCTTTTCTGGAGCAAGCA
>NC_133476.1:8517954-8571983 GCF_025370935.1 Choristoneura fumiferana | reverse complement strand
AAAACGTTTGCAAGGTTTGCGAGAACCAATTTCTTAAGTAGGTAGGTAGTAGTGGATTTAATAGTCGAAACGAAGTGCCTATCGCGAAAATGAGCTGTGTTTAACTTCAGCCTGTAGACCTTGAACGTTTTGCGCATATGCTTGTAAATCCGATTCGGTTCTTGGAAATGGATATATACTTACAGTAATAACGATGCGAATTGTAGAGGAAAACCCGAATATTTGCATAACACACCGTTTCAGAATTTGTTAGAGGAAGAATAACAAGAGTTTAGCATTCTCATTGTACGTACCATCAGCCAAATATGTGGTCTACCACCCTAGAGTTGATAATCGTTTGCAAAAGACGTGTCTGTCAACTTGAAAGTTCGGCTTTAGCGACATATTAATTTGATAGGAACTTGTTTAAAAATTGGTAGACCATTTATTTGGCTGATGGTACATTTTGATTATGATGGTGTAAATGTTTTAAAAATCGACATAAAATGTATGAATTACTATTTATGAAATAATTGAATCGTTCATTTTCTTTATATCATTCTTCAGTTAGACGACCGGATGGCCAAGTGGTTAGAGAACCTGACTACGAAGCTTGAGGTCCCGGGTTCGATTCCCGGCCGGGGCAGATATTTGTATGAATAATACGAATGTTTGTTCTCGGGTCTTGGGTGTTTAATATGTATTTAAGTATGTATTTATCTATATAAGTATGTTTATCCGTTGCCTAGTATTCATAGTACAAGTTTTGCTTAGTATGAGACTAGGTCAATTGGTGTCAAGTGTCCCATGATATTTATTTTATGATGAAAAGTCGTACGTGTTCTTAACAAGTCCAAATGCAAGAAAACAGGAACACTTCGAAGCGTTAAGAGTGTAAGTGTTTAAAAACTAAAAACAGCAACATTATCATCGACTATAAGTCCTCAAAATTAAAATAAAAAACTCTAAAAGTCACACAAATAATATCACACATAAATGCAATTTAAAACAAAATATTCTTAAAAGTAAAACTTCGTTATTGAAAACAACAATTGGTACCAAATGTTGTTCTTATTTTAATGTTAGTGAACTGAACGTTTTAGTGTGAAAACTAGTTGCTAACTACTACTACCTTTCTGAATGGAACAAATCAGCTATTTTTATTACTTTCAGATTTAAAAGAAGGTTCCGGTACACTTCCTTCTGGCTACTAAATGTTATATAGCGTTTCATAACACATGACTATAAAATCAATTACGATTTTAATGTTATCGTATATAAATAAGTCAGATACAAAACTTCATGTTGTTTTGTGCCATAAGGCGTTGTGCTGTGTGTTTACGCAGTGACGAAGACATACCTACACAACATTGTGTACACACGGCGCACGCGGCTTTGCGAGACAGCTATGTTACTCCATAAACTTGATGTATACCTAATAATCTAAATAAAATGACTCAATATCTGACCTAATTTTTCAAACAATGCTTCTGACACGGTATGGGCGTGCTGTCTACTTGCGATTTATAATTTTAAGACAAAGTCTGTGTGCCATGTATGTGTGTCATGTATGTAGGTATGTCATCTGTGTCAGTCTCTCTCTCTCTCTCTCTCTCTCTTTCTGTCTTAGCGGAGCGCCAAAACAACATGGTATTCAACTCTGTGAATTCTGTGATGCCTCTTTTTGTCAGGAATTCGCAGCAACTGCTAAGATTGTTTTTTTCTAAAATATGATAAATTATTTTGGGCACGACTCCAAAAAAGACTAATTATAATCAGCACTAGCCTAGCTCTACATCCGAGCTAATAGCCAGTATAGTATGGGCAATAGTAACTTTGCTACAACCTTTTAGTAATAACATGCATTAGTTAAGTACGCAATCCACATGCACGTGCAAATTATTTTGATTAATTAAGTTTATTATGCATTGTGAATGTCAACGCTAGTTCACAATGCATTCATAATGTGTCATGCTAAAACCATTAAGTGCACCTTAAATGTAGGTACAGAAGGTTCAGGTATCAAAGCTATATCATTAATTTCATTGGACACTAGACTAGAGGATTACTTTACCTAGATGTTTATCCCAGGCGGGGGGTGAGTATTGAGAAGGGTATTTAAATAAATACCAAGTATATGAGCTTTTCTTGATGTCCATGGAGTTTCTCAAGAATTGTATACATAAGTAGAACCAAAAATACAATTTTCTAGTGCAAAATTACGTCTTAAACTTTACGTTTAACCATGCAATAAAATTGGCGTACTATATCCTCATTTGACCCCAGCCTCTCAAAGGCTTCCGAAATGAGGTGCAAGAGGATAAAAATAATCTACAGCGATTACCTCAAAAATCACCCCCTTGTTTAGTATTAAGCACTATCCACCACCTACTATTGCAAACTCTACGTACCCATCGTGCAATTTTAGAAGACTTTTCTGGAGCAAGCAACGATTCTTCTGAACGTACCTGAAATAATAAAAGAACATTATCGGTTTGCCACTAAACTCCTATTTTATCGTTATATTGTTAAGTGTCAAGTCAATTAAACCAAGATTTTATGGGTATGCATTTTTTCACATAACTTTTTAAGTCCTATTATCGGAAGTCCGAAAATGTTTCTCATATCATTTTACATCATAACGATCACTCTTCATTTTTTTTTTTAATACTAACGATCGCAACATAATCATCAGAATTCATAATATATCACTAATCATACACCTTGTTCATACTAATATTGGTTTTCATATATTTTCTTATACTAACGATTGAAACTCCTATAATCATTCTAATTCATAACGCCAATATTCATAACTTTGTTTATACTAATATATGTTTTCATATATTTCTTAATCATAAGTGTTATTTACCCGCATTATTGACGCGCAGGGACTTGGAAAATTTTCGATGGTGCGAAAACATGTATTTAAAGAAGGACTCCGTTAGGTACGACGAGCGAAGCGAGGATGATTGTTAGGTAGAACTGTGACCCTGCAGCGCGCGAGCCTAGCGAGCGAAGCGAGCGTGCCGCGGCAGCGGTCGGCGAAGCGCCAGGACCGAACATATTTTTCAACCACAGAGTACATAATTTTTCAACGAATACTAATATAATTCATAATTCATTTATTGCATTTCATGTTGTACATAAGGTCTTACATTAATTAACAATTCCAAGAACATGAACCCTGCTAGGGCACAGCAATATAATATAAATAATTAACGATAGTTATAAGTATATCTTATTTTGAATAGGTATTTACCGTTATGAAAAACAATATTATGAGTTCAAATGTTTTCTTATTAATGCCATTATTAATAAGAAAATTATGATATTTGTCTGTTATGAAGGTAAATTTTCTGAAAAACAACATTATGAGTTGAGATGTATTCTTAGTAATGACATTATGAGTAAAAAAAATATGAACTCTGTCTGTTATGAGTTCCGATGTTAGTAATCAAAATTTATGAACAAAAAAAATATGAGGAAAAATTCCCTATTAAGATTTTATCGAAGAATCTTGATATATTTAGGCTACTTCTGCAACATATACTCGTAACTAGTTTACGAAAATAAAAAGTCTAAACCTCGCTGGTAACATGCTCTGAAAGGTAAAAATTAACTCTTCCCATGGGTCGCGTATGAGTCATCACAATAAATGTGAGTCATTGAATCGTAGTGTTTACCTGTCAATATTAATAGCGATAAACATTCGATTACCCAGAAAATTTCAAAACTTAAAAATTCATGAGCATTTTGATTGGCTGCTCATACATAATTTTAATTTATAGTATTTTAAACTGTTCAACAATATCGCTGGACAAAATTCCTGTTTATTTTCGTTAACGACTTTAAGTTATTGCTTTGATGAGACGAGACGTCTTTATATTTACTATTAATTTGACTATATTATCGATTTTTATAGCCGCATTTTTTATATTTACTACAACACAGAGATCTACTAAAATTGAACCGTTGCTTTTATTAAAAGCACAATTGCAATTGTTTCTTCTTTAAAAGCTTTGTAATTATTTTTAGTCACCGAATAAAAATTTCGCTTTCTTATTTGGATAGTGAAGTGTCACAAATGTTTTTTTTTCTTTTGCATGACTCCTGAAAAAAAAATTTTTTTTTGAGTTGTCATTATACAACTTGAGAACGGGAGACTTTGAAGAAGATGTGGCTCACACTAGTTCCTTGACTATTTAGTAAGTAATTATCCTTTAGGTATACTTGGGTTATTTATGTATTGTATGTAATATGTAGGGCCTGGAATTTTGCGTGCGGCTATTGACAGATTATAGGGAGAGAGCACCGCTTTTTATCCATTTTATCGACAAATCAAGTTTTTTTATTTATTTATGTTTTTATTAAATAAAACCTTAAACTTTCCGATGATACGTAGGTAGATACTTTTATCAGCGGTCATTGATAAAAAAAAATACCTTTAAATTGCTTTATCTAAGTCACTCTAATTAGGTATGAATACCTTTATATTTTTTAACTTGGGCAAATATCCCTCTGAGACCACAACCTTAGATAGCTTGTTTACCTACCCTTTGATAAAATAAAAGAGAAAATATTATTTTGTATTCCTTGACTTCTTACCATAGCCAATACAAAGTAGTTTATAATAATACTCCATGCAACAATTTATTTACAATTTTGTATTAAAGTAACAATATAAATTAAAAAAAAAACTATTGATTTGTCTATAACATCGATAAAAAGCGGTGCTCTCTCCCTACAATCTGTCAATAGCCGCACGCAAAATTCCGGGCCCTAGTACTCATAATATGTGTATTTATTTATTGTATATTTAGTTATAGATATATAAATGTTTTATATCTTGTATATATTTAGGTACTTAAGGTTTACATAAGCATATATATTTATTCAAATGTTTTGCTCTATTTGTCGATCCTAATTTTTTTTGATTGCTCTTCTCTCCACTCAATGGTTGACTGGCAGAAATCCCTTCAGGGATAAGTCCGCCTTTGTACTTAGCACTTTTTTTGTAAAATTTTTGTAAGTATTTCCTTTTTGTACAATAAAGAGTATAAACAAACAAACAAACAACTAAAGCAGCGATTTTACTAAGCGATTGTTTGAATATTGTCCTGAAAAGAAAATTATGTATCTGCAGATATTGGTTTAACTTTGTCATCAATATATAGTTTAAGTATTGCATTCTTTTACTGAGCGACCATTTTGTTCTGTTGTTTTAAAGTGCCAACAGTGTAACAAAAGAAATGTAAGTTTTCAATTTTTGCAAAGTACCCCTTAATACACATTTTATTTTAAATCATTACATTTTACCAAGAGTGGTTGGTTGATTGGTTAGACTAATCGTTTATATAAAATTAAATGCTCATAGTTTTTATAAAGTGTGGAATATACGCATAAAGAAACAATTAAGATTAATTAAGCACTTAATTGTGAAGGAAAAAAAATTAAGGAAATTCTCGGCACTTTTAAACTCAGGCGCATGACGAATTGACTTCGCGAAATCGGATAACAGTTTGAACGCATATGGATGCGGCCAGTAAAAGTGCGTAGGCCGCAAACCGTATTTGGTATCATTGAATTAAACCGTTGTTTAGCCTGCGCGGGTTCCAAGAAATACACAAAAGATCTGCGTCGGATGAAGTTGATTGATTTTGTCTTTTTTCGGAATTAGCAAAAAAACTGCGACTAAAGAATTTCAAAACACCAAACATCTTTGCAAGATCATCTTGCTGTTTGGTAACGTAGTTTGTAAAGATAATAAGATTCAGACTCCACAATTACAAGGATTCATTCATTATTCAAACTATCAAAAACGTATCAAGCCGCTAATCGCCGGCATCGCCGCTTATCATTCTGAATGGACGGCCCAATTGGCGCGCTCGCCGCGCAATGTTTTCAACTCGCCTGTAATTTAATTCACATTACGATTATAAGACAACGTGTGGGCAAAATGCAGCTCATAAGTGCATTGTAAACTCGATAAGCGTCGAGACGGCTGTAGGCGGGCGGAAGGGGCCAGTAGTTGACTTCCTACTTAGAGAGCGAGCTCCAACCAACGGAAACGCTATTTTTGGCGCCCACCGGGCTTCCTCTGAGGAAAGTCCACTT
This sequence comes from Choristoneura fumiferana, assembly GCF_025370935.1. Taxonomy (NCBI): domain Eukaryota; kingdom Metazoa; phylum Arthropoda; class Insecta; order Lepidoptera; family Tortricidae; genus Choristoneura; species Choristoneura fumiferana. The sequence goes on along the minus strand of NC_133476.1, from coordinate 8,565,887 downwards.
GATGAATACAATCACAGTAAATGCGATCAAATCGGACCGTCTTCCTGTCTTGAAAGTAATTTGATACTCGCTTCATTGGATATTTGAGTCGCAATAACAAGCCCTGGAGTAAAATCTTCGCCATCATGACGAGTAATAAATACGATATAGTTTTCTTGATGCAGATATTTGACACGAAATCAGATAAAACAACTTTTCTTTCCATTTTATCTAGCGTCTGTACGTTGATTGTCAGCATGAGTATTTCTTATCAAACAGAGTATTCGCGAGAACGATTTACGGCATAGCAAGCGAAGACAAGAAGCTAGCAATAAATTCTCTGAATTCCAGATGCAAAACGCATTGTGTAATAATGATAAAGAACAAAGCGAAACGCGTTCTGAAAAATATTGCAGGCTAGAGAAGCCTGACATAAATGCATTTTTTAAACTCGTTGTTGTGGGAGCAGGAAGATGCCCGCGGGCTCTCCCAGCCGCATTCCTGGGCTTGTCGACGTTCCCTACATTGTCCACTCGACGCAGGAATGCACCGGACCCTCATTCCGAGGAACACCCGGTTAAAGGTAAAGTATGGTCGGTACTCGCATGCTTTAAACATGAGTCACAGGGATAACGGAGGAGAGGTAATTATCAATTTGTCTTGATTTGACATTATGTTCTTGATCGATATCTTGATAGGTATGTCAACATGTATTGTTGTTTGTTTGACAAAATAGTAGGTAACACATTTAATCAAGAATCTGATATTGGTGTCGGGCTAAAATTACCACACACATTCTCCATTTCTTCCGTGGATGTCGTAAGAGGCGACTGAGGATATAGGTTAAGGTATACCGTAGGCGACAGGCTAGCAACCTGTCACTATTGTACCGTTTTTGTCAAACAAAAAACCTAAAACTGCTAAAAGTGGCTCCGAAGCGGTAACGTTTCGTGTGCTCTGCCTACCCCATTTGGGAATACGGGAATAGGCGTGATGTTTGTGTGTGTGTGTGTGTGTGTGTGTGTGTGTGTGTGTATATTAATGCTTTTATGTTAATCGCTAATGTCAACAAGGCACGTTTTTAAGTTAACGTCCTTTGATTCCTATCAGCTAGTTGTTAGCAACCATGACCTATTTAAGAGGCAATTAATTGCTATGATGTGCCTTAAATGGCGAGTGCAGAAGCTAATGTACAACATAAAGTAGACATGAACCGCCATGACTCCGCAGACGCTTGTTATCAGCACCGCGGCGCTATCAAAGGAATAATTTTAAGAAGTGATTGAACTTCTTGTTTTTATGGCAACAGAGTTTAGAATTGTCTGTCGCTTTGACATGTGATGCGGACACGGCTACACCTTTTAACCTTAGCTGTATAAATATTTACATCTTCAAAATGGTTTAGATTAATTAAGGTACATTTAATTTGTGTTCCAATGTCGTTGGTAAGTCAATGTAACGATCATCTAAATTAGAGACAGATTAAAGCTATTGTGCAAGTAACTCTTCAATTTACTTAATGTTTTCTCTATCCTATGCGTTACTTATCTATCTAATACCTTTAAACGAGCAATTCTTCTATATATATCTCAGAAACGGCTAGTAGGGGTTTTCGGGGATGACAAATCGATCTATAGCGTGGTCTTATCTGGGAAAACGCTTATTAACGAGTTTTAGCCCGAGCAAAGCTCGGTCGCCCAGGTACTAATACTAATAATAACAAGGAAGTTAACTTTAGAAATCTTCACTTATAAGAACACTTCAGTTAGTTACACTATTCTAGATTTAGGTAGTTTTCGGACCAGAGTTAGCTAGCAATAAATAAAATACCGATACAATATTATTAATAAATTAATCAGTTGGACAATATTACAGCTGCATATTTAAACTTAGGAAACTGTGTTTTTCTGCTCTAACTGCGTAGATACCAAGGTGTTTAAAATTTGTAGTACCTATTTTGTATATACTGTCCAATGGGAGGAATGTCTGCTACTTAAGCATTATCCGTGACCCTCATCACGTGTATTCGATAAGATATATAGGTATTCCATGATAGATACGAATTTTAAGGTACTTGAACAAGTCACATATTTACTCTTTAAGGCGTCTTGATATTTAATAAATTACTATAGACATTGTCGTATCATTGAAGGCACTTGTTTTCAACTTTAATCTCAATGCGACCAAAGCGGTAGCGTGCTTAATGAGAAACGTATTTTTATGTAAGCATCATGTCTTAAATTTTTGTTTTACTTGCAAGTAGGTAGTTGTTTATGCTTCTTTCGATTCTGAGATGTGGGACATTATCAAAGTTGAAACCAAATCATGCAAATAAAACTTCTAGATAATAAATATATACCTACTAGCAGAAATGTTCTATTTACGAGTATGTCTACTTATCAAGTATTTCCGGAGCTGGTGAGTGAGACTTAACGGCTAATCAGTGGGTTTTTTCACTCTTTTCTCGTCTGTGTTGTATTAAATACAGAGTTGAGAAACCTGTATTTTGTTAGCAATGGCTCAGTGCCGTGTGACAGTGATGAGATGAGGTAAAACATTATTTACCCAAATGGTTCCTGTAAGTTAAATATTTAAATGCATACGGGCGTACTTAGAATAATTTATTTTTTTAATTAAGTAGTTCTTTATGTTGATAAAATAAATTATACCTGTCTTTCTTTCAATGAATTTGTTACGAGTTCAAGGTACTATATGAGAGGTGTTAATGTATATCGTGTGTGTGAGTGGTCTTACCTTCTTTGGATAGAAAATCTTCGGTTTTCCCGTACTGTACGTGGAATACGACGCCATGTTATCAACTTCAGTAAAAACCATAATTTGACGTAGAACACACTTAATCCTATATGAGCAGACACGAGTTAAATTAACAATACGTGTGTTTACTCTGTTCAAGAACTAGAAATTTCGACGATCACGTGTTCTACAGTAAGAGTGTTGGTAGGTGCGATTGTACAAAGAAGATCGTCGGCTGCCTATCGAGATCGCCAATTTTTTGTACAGCTTGTTTTTCGTCACAATAAACTTTTAATCCTTGCTCGCGCCGCTTCCACGTCACAACTGCGTTGAAGCAGTTAAACCATACACGCACCTACGTATACTTATTATTCTGAAGTCCACAATGTTCAATTATTATAATCAACATTTATTTGCACTCATACAAAATCGCTGTCACATTTTATCCTCGCCGCGGTCGTTAAAGCGCACTACGCAACAACGCTCCGCGCTCGTTTCTTTCCTGACTGAGTTTTCATAGCGTTCAACAGTTGCTTATATGAAATCCACGGAGTCTCCCCTCCGCTTGTTGTCTCTATCACACTTGTAAGTGTCCGGATAAGAGAATTGCGATGGCGATATACGGAGCACACGCGCCTCGTCTGAATTACATAACTATAATATAAGCAATGCATATCACAGACGTTAACTTGCTCTACGTCTGTAGAGTTCTTTGACAAGCACATTTTTGGTTGAGGATCGGAGTAGGCAAACAAAACCATTGAACTCATTAGGACAAGAAACGAGAAACAAAGCGACTTAACGTTTTTTAGTCAACAAAGAGGAATAAAGTCAAACGGATCTTGGTCTTGACATTGAACGAACTCAGATTATCACTAACGCGAGCAAATGTCTGATTAAATCGTTATTGCTGACGATTTATCAAAGAATATTTATAAGGTATTAAATAAACATCATAGATTTATGTTTATCAAAATTATGTTAAATATTAAAATAATAACGAATATATTTTTTTACTTGTCCCTTAATTATAAATTAAAACATTTTCATCGGAGCTCTACACGTGTACCAAACTGAAAGTTGCAGCCCATTCGATTACTGAATGTGGGTCAAATGACTTATAAGATAAACAAACTATAAAATAAAGACTAAATATATCATCCATACTAATATTATAAATGCGAAAGTAACTCTGTAAAACCGCTTTTTGATGAAATTAAGAGATAGAATAGACACTACCTTTTATTTTAAAATATGATTTATATTGGAAGTAAAGATTAAACTATGAATCTTGCATTCACTTAATAAGAAATAAGTCTATATTTGTTTGAGTTAAAATTCGACCTGTGAGGGGATGAAATAGACGTATTATCGAAGATAAATCGATGAATCTTTATTAAACTTGCCAACATGAAAGAGATGAATAAATATTTGTTCGCACCTTCGTGTGATAAATAGGGAATGAAAGTTTATGGAAGATCGTCATTGCAGAAGATAAATCGTTGGTTCTTTATGAAACCATTTGGGTACGTGATAAGAGATCACTTCCTGTGAAATAGATGAAACTTTATATGGAAGATCGTCATTGTCGAAGATAAATCGATGGTTCTTTATGAAACTTGGCATTGGACTACCCCTGCGAATGTTGATTGTTAGTAGAGCCTTCTAAGCTCACAAAATTAAATGTCATTCGTGACAGTCGACCAGCTTACAATAAGAGCTAATGCAAAATTCCAAGGGGCCGGAAATACTATAACTTTTTCTGTCAATCTTTTTAATGACTGTACATTGCCTTAACTTGTCGGTACGGAACCCTTCGCTTTTCAAATTTCTATTCTTGCTGAATTCCAAACAAATTACTACATATAAGCGTTCATGCTTAGTAGGGTCAACCTTTATTACAATAAAGGACGTAACAAGTTGATGTCTTTCACACGTCGTATTGCTAAATTGTAGCTACGCAAAATATTTATGTTTTAAAAAACATCGTTGGAAAGAAAAAAAAAATAGTTTATATTTACAATGTATTAAATAGGTTATTTTCGGTAAACCGTCTATGTATAGGCACTCTGACAATTTATTAGCTACGGATATGACTATTAAGTCATGCACTTCCGAAAATATTAGTACCTATATCGGAAGAACGATGACATACTTAACCGTATTTCACCGAAAAGATAAGCCAAATTCTGATTAATTTTAAACGGTGATTTCGCATTTACCCTTCTGACTTAAATTCAAACGTGCCAAAGCGAAATAAATCAGGGGGGCTGTCATCTAATTTCAGAAATCGAGATAAAGTTCGGTTTCGACTTTCGCTGAATCACAAATAATGCGTTCAAAGGGCAACTTTATTTCGTTTATTTGATGCTTTCTCACTTCATTCATTGGCGCCGGTTGGAAATAGAAACAAGTGACAGTCGTGTCGCCAGCAGTGGCGCCCGACGGGAGTCGGGACCTAGTCATCGTCATGTGTTAAACAAGTTACCTTTATCGGAGACTTGGTCTCAGAAAGCCTTTTTTCTACATACACGCATCAAAAGTGTCGCAAGTTTCAATCACATTCATAGGGCTAATCTTCATTGCTCTTATTTTTGTCTGAATACAACCTAAGTTAGGGATAAAATTCTCGCACGCTTTTGTTTCTTTGGCGTTTTTGAGCAGCGTATAATTTACCGACAATCTCGTATAACACTTTAAGATCACTCTGCGACGGTCATATCTTTCAAGTCGAATTTAACCCATTACTAGCCATTACTAGTGATCGGATTCTCTTGAAATTTGGTGCGCACATGTGGTTTGCATGAACATATAAGTCAAGGCTACAAAAAGTAGTTAGAATTTCTTTGCTTAGTTTCTTTAATATTTTTTTTAATCAGTAGGTACTTATTTACCCGATATCACCTCCAATTGACAAGTATGTCACATGTTTAAAACAGGGCAGACAAACAAACAACCATGACGTTTACCTGAGTTAGCCCATTCATATACAATGACTTAACGCCTGTTTCAATTAATGACGCAAATGGTCCTTTTAGTTTAATTTATTGATATTTAATTAGCTGGTGTTTGCCGCACGGGCTAAAACGAGTCGGAACAGTGAGCCTTGGAGTTAGGTATTCTCTGTTTTAAAAATACATAGTTAATTAGAATGATATGTATACGTATAACGTGAATTTAGGAATGTGGAACGTGATTCTCTAAGCTAACTATTGTGTAAGATTAAAAATACTTCATTAAAGAACATGTGTTGGAAGCCAAATGTGATACCAGTATTTCAAGTTCGATATAATAATATTATTATAATAGGTTCGATATAATTTGTGGTGTCTAACTAGAAGAAAGTTTCGAGTCAAGGAAAAATACACGCTAAGAAGATGTACTTACAGAACAATTGATTTATTTGGATGTTAGGTACCTACATACATACGAACATTGCAAATGAATTTTTTTAAAAAAAACAAGACCGTCTTTCCATTTTTCAGCATTATTGCTTCATCATTATTAATTTTAAATTAAATGCGGAAAATGCCAGGATAAAAATTCTCAAAGTAAAGTCTGTGCGTGCACCGGGTATTGATAGGTAGGTAATCATTGCGATAATGTCTCGGAGTAGTTTCTGTTGCTTAACTATCGCAAACTGAATGACAGGCGTCCCTTGTCATTGTCCGAACTGAGTATCGTGGTAAGGGGCATTCAGTTCTGTCAAACTCCCGACCTGGGCGAGCGAGCGGACGCAGCGACCATATTGCCATTTCATTGAGCTTCTAGTGTGATCTTTGGGCGTTTGTGTGTTGTTTTCTGTTTTATACGATTACTGATTGCTTAAAATCTTCTTATCCGTAAAAATAATTAGCGGACCGCATTTTTAATGTAGTGAGTTAATAACACCTGATTTTGTATTGTTTATCATCTCTCAGGGAATTCACTATCTATACAAGATACCGTCGAGGGTGGGATCTGTTAATACCTGATCAATTTCGCTGATTTTTTGGCACATGTGTATGGAATGTCAATATGACATCAGTAGCACAAAGGTTCCACCCTGGCACGCGATTCGGTTTCTTTGACTGTACTCTCTATCTCTATGATACATCTTGCTTCGGTTTACAACTTACGTTTTGTGGTCTACGTGATCCGCGTTATATCATGCGTTTCACAGTCACACCCGCACTCATGATTCACATATTAAAACCCATTGACTAACTGTTACAACATTACTAACTGTTCAAATCATCACGGAAAATTATGTTTTACATCTACACCAGTCTTTCCCAAAGAAAGAAAGAAAGAAAATACATTTATTTAACGCCATAAAATTTGTTTTATGAACAAATAAAGACATACATGACGCTAAATAGGTCCCCACTCAGCATAATGCCACGGCGAACCGTGGCGCTGATTTTCAGTGAGGACCTTATCTAAAAACTAACTTAAAATAAAAATAAAGTAGGCGATAACGCCCCCTTGTGGGCACTGGGGGCCTGGAGGGGGGCGGTTAGAAGCCCTGAAAAAGTCTTCACCTTTGTATGAACAATGAATGTTCATTAGGCGAGACTAATATGTTATTGAGGTAAAAAAAATATGGGGGGCACTACAAAATATCTGATTTTCAAAGTAGGCGTCAGACGAAATAAGTTTGGGAACCTCTGATCTACACGGATAGTTCAAAATGTTTAAGGCTTATGTACCCTTAGCTTTCAAGAACCTAGCCTCGAAGGAAAAAGGTACATGTATGAAATAAATAAAAACAATATTTTTTTGGCTCTATCCACGGGCGCGGGTTAATAACCGCAAGACAATTGGCTCTAACTCATTTCTATGTATTACGGTATTACGGTCATACAAATAATAGGAAACAAAGTATGGACTAGAAGTTGGACAGATCGTTGCCGCGTTGGTAGATACATGTCATAAAATTCAAATGTCTGTAAATTCATAATTTGAAATACTTCCACAGGAAAGACGGATATAGTTCTGTGTACGGATATAACAGTTTTAATAATAATTTGAATACTTATTACGCGTAAAAGAACCACTGAAGTCAATCTGATCACAAAATATGTATATTATTACCTGCGGCATTACTTTCGTAGAATACCTGATGAAAAAGGAATTCCCTCGGATGCAACAAGTCACTGTTTTCTTCAACTTCATGATTCACAAGAAACAAATAATGTTCAATTGTTTTGCACAAGTCTTACGCGCTACATATTCTCAACGACTGAATATTCGCTTAATTTACTCAAAGTAACAAGAAAAGTGTTTGTTTATTTAAAATCCTAATTCAGCAGACATCAATGTAGCCGACGCAATTTTATTCTGCACTTTGTTCGTTGTTATGCAATAAAAAGTAGCACAGATTAAAGTTTACGTACGCCTGCTAACATTGAAACAAGTTCATTCACCAAAATGTTACATTAGATTTTTATTTTAGTTTATTTCTGCATATATTTTACCGAAAATGCATAATGAAGGAGCTATAACGTAGCTAATCTGTTCGGTCAACGACTGGCAATACGGTTTCGCCTGTACAGACGCTTTTGACACCAATATGAAAATGCAAGTGCAGTAGTTTTGCAAAGTACACACGTTGGCTTTAAAATGCACGTATTCAGAGTTCTAGTGAACATAAACAGGTTCCCAAAGGCCGTAAGACTTAGATATTTTGAAAGTAACTGCAACTTTTTTCAAACATTAGCACTGTGTATCTCGATTAAGATGCATTATTGCAATTTTCGAGCTAGAACGTGACTGCGTTGTTTAAAGCTACAAAGGATTCAGGTGCATTTGGCCCAAGTCAACAGATTCTGTTATTTGCTTAGTATGAGTTGTAGTGTCTTAAATTACTTTATTAAGCGCATCTTTATCTTTATGTAGTACTAATATTATAAATGTGAAAGTTTGTGAAGATGTTTGGATGTTTGTTAGTCAATCACGCAATAACAGCTGAAAGATTTACATGAAACTTGGTGTTCAGATAGACAAAAATCTGCATTGGGACTATTTGAGACATAAGATACTTGATATCCCAGTAATGCGTTCCGTGGGATAATATTTTAAGTTTCAACAAGAATAGAGGTACTGTCCAAGAACGGTGACGTAGGTAACTCAGCTCTCAAGATGACGTGACACGTGACGTGACGTGTTAACTTCGTTTGCAAACAGTAGATGTATTTTTAATGTAAATGTAAACGACCCACAATGTAATTTTTGGGAGTATTCGTGGGAATTTAGTAAGATCCCAGATTTTCAATTCAACTGTCATATGTCATTACTTTACATTATGTCAGTACGCCATTGTATAAGCGAGGGAAGTCACGGGCAAAGCCTAGAATACAGAGAATAAATATAGAGATATTAGCTGTTGCACGCGACTCCGTCCGCGTAGAAGTATAAAAAATAGTTTACGTCTTATTCTCAGACCCACCGAATATACACAAAAAAAATCATAAAAATCGGTCAAGCCGTTTCGGAGGAGTTGGTCACAAACACTGTGAGACGAGAACTTTATATATTATAGATATACTTAACAGATAAGTAGTATGGATTGTAATAAGGCAAGTAATTAAAGCTTAAGTTTTGTAGTGACAAGGGCTACCTCTTAATTTTACAGACGGTTCGTTACCTATGCAAATCACAAGGTTTTCGTAAATCAACTACGAATAAAGATACAAACCCAACACGGAAACAAAACCATCTAGCAGTAACCAGTAAGTAAACAATAGGTCTGTATATAATTTGCATAATTAATATTATCTACGTTAATCTTTTGATAAAGGCCGTAGTAATTTAGATTACTATCTGATGGAAATGAGCCCTTTGAGTGTCAAGAAAATGTCTCACGTAGCTTCGAGCTAATTTTGATACTTGCACTATCTTACGTGGACAGGTGCCAAGTAAAGTTTTATTTTATTGTTTTCTGAGAACTTTTCTTATGTGAAGCACTAGTATGCTAGAGGAAAATTGTTTCTCATTATTCGCTTTCCTCATTACAACTGATAGGACATCATCATCATTATATCAGTCCTAAGACGTCTACTGCAGGTCTATGGGGGAGGCCTATATCTAACAATGGACGTCCTACGGCAACTGATAGGTACATTCCTAAAATTATTACCTCGAACACGTCATCTTTTCAAGTAAGTTTAACATTATATATCGCTGTGATTATGTTCCGGAAGTGATAGTAGAAGTAGTAGTATTTTTTTTATAACATGTCACAATTATCGAGAGGACAACAGGGGTGTTCATTTTTGAAAATGAAACGATTTGTAGGTATTATCTTTTCTTGATTAATGGTAACATATGGTTCTAATTTTTTTTAAACACGTGTGATGTTTGTTTTTGAAACAAATCACGTTCAGTGTTAGCACACATTAAGTAAGTATGCGTAAATTATTTACAATGAAATTTTATTGAAATAAATCAGTACTTAGTTAGTTAGTACTTAAGTTTCAACATATTGTCATTCTTGTGAATTTAAACGAGAATCGTATAACTAACATGTAAAGCCATGGACAAAAAAAACATTTATAATACAAACAAAATCTCGTCAATCGTCAACAAGTTCTTGAATGAAGACCGTGGATCGGCAGGTAAGCGCAGCGTAGGACGACCACCAACGAGATGGACGGATGATCTGGTTAAAGCCGCGGGTTCACGGTGGATGCAGGCCGCGATTCCAACCGATGCGGAGGTCTATGGGGGAAGCCTAGACCAATGCCTATGTCTATGTGGCCTACGGCTGACATGATGACGATGATGATGAATAGGAGAAACTTTTTATTTTTTATTTATTCAACGAAAAATATATTTTTAGGGTTCCGCAGTCAACTAGGAACCCTTATAGTTTCGCCATGTATGTCCGTCTGTCTGCCCGCGGGTAAGCTCAGAGACCGTTAGTACTAGAAAGCTGTAATTTGACATGAATATACATATCAGTCACGCCGGCAATATGGTACAACAAGAAAAAGGGAAAAAAATTTTTTAGGGTACCTCCCAAAGACGTAAAGTGGGGGTGATTTGTTTTTCTCGACTAACCCTATATTGTGGGGTATCGTTGGACAGGTCTTTTAAAACCATTGGGGGGTTACTCAGACAATTTTTCTATTCAGTGATCTGTTTGCGTTTCAACTTTGAAGTGTAAATTTTCATTGAAATCAAGCGTCCCCCCTCCCCTCTAAAATCTAACCTGTTGGGTGGAAAAATTTAAAAAAAATCAGAATGGTAGTAAATATATCAAATTTACAAGGAAAATTATAGCGGCTAAGATTGCTTGAGAATTATTAGTAGTTTAAGAGTAAATAGCAGCCTAAGGTATAAAATATACCTACCTAAACTTGGAAGATTTCAGTACACAATACGAAATCCTTAGAAAAATATTATTTGATTTTTTCGTAATGGCTACGGAACCCTATCCTGGGCGTGTACGACACGCTCTTTGCCGGTTTTTATTTTTATTTAAACTGGTGGCCTATGTCCAATAGTGGACTTCCTGCGGTTGATATGACGATGATATGATCTGAAAATGAGGCGAATAAAAAGGTACAGGTACCTATCTTATAATACTATAAATAAACTTATTATTAATTTAGACACGTTATAATAGAAAACCGTACAATATCATATTGCTTTATAAGCGCTTTTATACGCATGCAAAATATAATAAGTATAAAGGAAATGCGATACAGCCCGTAGGCCCTTGTACGCGTGGGAACAAAGCGTTAATATCAGATTCTGTAAAACTTTGCAATATTGTTGAGAAAATTTATACGATGTTGACTAATTTTTAATATAAAAGGGTATTAAGATTGTGGCTGATGGCCCTGGGAGGGGGGGGGGGGAGTTGGTATGGAGAATGAGAAAAGAATGAATTGTAGGTATTTATTGGAATTGGTGAATTCATTCGCGTTTTGGTTGTAACGTACAGGAATGATCGATCAAGCAAGTCAAGTCAAAGACTTAGGACTAGTTTGGTTGCTTTACATTTGGCAACTTTTTTTGAATCTCTAGGGGGGGCAGCAGCCCCTCCCTGCTCCCCCTGGCTACGCCCATGTTTCTTGACAAATTCTATTGGTCTTAATTCCTTTTTCAGGGTAAGAGTCTCTTTACTGAGAAGAAGGAGAATGAGAGATTTCATGCTTTGCTCTGAGTAGTATTCAGATGGTGTGCCTCAGGAAACGACGACGACATCGCCTGAGAGCTAAGAGCCTCGCATCTTTAGAGGTCGCGTACGACCGTCCTTTTAAGAAAAAATATTTGTAACAAAATGAAAAATTCAACTATTGCGGGCAACAGTTAGTAACAATCATAATAAAAGATAACATAACCTTCAGCATGAAAGTTAATTCAAAATACAAATCTGTGGCAGAAAATGCGCTTATTATACCGACATTTGATGATAAACAATTTTACATAATGCTTAGCAATGAAATTTATGGCTTCATTGATCCAAAGCAATAAAAAATGGCTCCGACTGTACTCGCATGGACAACCGAGTGAATAATATCGAATTATAACATACACGGGAAGACAGATGCAATTCACAAGAACCCATTATCAGTGCAGCGCGTGCCTATAACAACAATATGGATAATATTATTACTGTATAAAGTGTCATAGGAAATACTGATCAGCAGATCATAATGCTGGTAGCACAAATATACTGAACCAGCAGGCTTAAGCGCGGTGTCAGATGACTTGACAATAACCTGAGATAGCTACCTACTACGCGATATTATGTCTATTAGCATCAAATTACGTTTTTACAACTGCCTTTCGATTTTCCGTTTACGTATTTCTGGTAGATAGACTTTACCATTAAAACCTCAATGATGGTATTGCACTATTTTACCAATGCGACCAAGTTTGATCAATTTCGTCATACAGCAGAATATGACACAGTCTTTTGTCGATTTTACAAAAGACCGATATGATTGATGTGTGCATAAAAGAAATTCGTGTCTGTACTCTTGTCCAGTGGCAGTGTAGGGGTATGGCACGCAGCACGGAATGCTGAGGACCTGTGTTCGATTCCCAGCGCTGGTCTCTTATTCTGGTTGTTCTGTGCATCCATGTCTCAGTTTGTATTTGCGATATGGTTTTACGGGATGACCGTAAAAGTAACAAATTTGCAGTTGAAATTAAAAATGCAAAAAGACTCAACCAATCACAAAAGACCGAATTAATATGGAACCAATGAAATCTTTTGTCTTCTCAGCCTATATAAATATAATGTTACGTCTCACCGCTGCTTGCGGGCACAGGCCTACTCTCAGTACTTAGGAATCTGTGGAAACTTCACACATAGGTACCATTGAATTGCAAGTGCAGTTTTCCTCGCGTGGTTTTCTACACCGTAAAACTCGCGGTAAATTACAAATATGATTTCATACATACAGGATTTAACCAAATATAGGTCTAAATTTGGAAAAATCCAGGGGTTCGAACCCACGACCATAGGTCTAACCATGAGGCTACCATGACTTATAGATAGATATTTTGTACAGGAATTAAATTTTTCATTCGGCTAATTAGTTTTAGTAGATGTAACGTGTACACAACACACCCACACACAGATGTGTATTTTAACAGCCCATGTTTTTAAGTTTATTAATACGTACGCTTGTCCAAATATTAAACATTATACTCTACGATTGAATGAAAGGAGCAACAAATCAAAACAAATCTTACACAATCGCCCTAGCCTAGCTGTGTTTGTAAATCTAAGAAGATCTAACCAAAGCAAAGGGCGGTTACACGGTGTCTCTTCTCACGCTCATTATAAACAGTACTTAAATTGTTATTGAGATCTAGAACAACTTACCTACGCTTTGTTCGTGTTTGGATCGATGCCTTTTCTAGAATGTTCTGCTATGGAGATATCAGACTTTATGGAACAAAAACAATTTGCATCAAGTCGATTCTTAGTAAATTCGCGAAAAGGTAAACAAATGTTTAAAGGTTATTTAACTCAGTACCTATTTTGTTTTAATAACAACATTTAGCAAGCTACAGCAAGTAGGCAACTGCAATTCCTAAAATTATACAAACGCATTTTTACTATGTACAATGAAAGCGACGTTATGAATGACGTTTACCTACCTAATAACAAAGTGAAAAAAATCGTGACCATGTAATTTGTAGACCAAAAATCGATTTTAAACATGTAAAAAAATACATGCTGGCTCTACATGCGCCAGTCGCCTACACCGTAACGACTGGACGTGCGAAATAAACCTACAAACATTTCAATGTGAATTCTAAAATATATTTGAAACGCCCATAACATTCTTGCAGCAACATTAAATCTACGATTTGTGAATGAATCAGTCATAATCCCGAGCATAACAACAATAGCTGAATAATGTTCAGCATTGCGATTTAACGCTTCCTCCTTATGTTTCTTTGGTACAGCCTAAATTACACCCGTCAGCGGTTGTTTCCCAACAACACCACACCGTGTCGAAATTGCTAAACTTACTCAAAATGATATTTAACACAGTTGGACTCTGTGTAACACGGATGGCGTTCATAGAGTCCGTCTGTTAGACAGGACATCCCAATAGAGTGGTCACACTCGTAAAGTTATTTGTTTAAGTTTAGTGCCTACCCACGTGGCACGCGTTAGAATATTGTGCTTTTATTGTGCCTCTCATTGGCTACTTCCACCAAATGATTGCTGACCTTACTTTGTGGTACATTGTTAAGTCGTAGTGCTCTATTTTTTCAATAGTTAATGTGAATGATTGTTTTGATGGTGGGTGTATCTTTGATAGTGTATCTTTGAAAAGATTTTTTGTGAATGCTACCTACTTCTGTCTGTCCAGACATCTCGAGATTCAGGAGCGCTATAACTTGTTTAACCACGTTTACATTAACTCAACTGTTCGTCACTTTTTACAAAATAATGCTTTTTGCGACGCAGAGACGTTAATTGTGGACGTGTCCTTCTGGTGCTTCACCATATTCAGTTATAGGTACTTCTCTATAATTATGCATTGTGAAAAGCATGAATTTCTTAACAGCCCTGATAAAGAAATCGCGTCGCAACTCATGAACTACATGATCTTGAGTGGTCAACTGTGTTTTCCTCATCAGTTCCACTTCACCAAATGGACATTTCCTAAAGCAATTGCAGAACTTACTACAAAATATATGTATCCAAACCACTATCTATAGGGACGCTCCTACAATATTTGAACTGTTCGCTCGATTTCCCTAGAATTTAATCGTCTGATCCTGAGTGACAAAAGGATCTAAAAATAGTTTTTTTAACAAAAAATATTTTTTTAATCAGTTTATAAATGAACGAGTTCTGAGGTAACAAATATAAAAAAACTAATTAAAAACCTTTTTGTGAAGTCAGTTAAACATACATTTCCAGCAAAATAAAAAACTTTAAAAGCTACCTTTTTACAGATTTCTTCACCTTTTCAGATTATTTTAGCGACTTATGCGTAACCAGATTGCTACCACGATATCGTAATCGGGATTGTAGGTGTTTTTGCCAATGACTCAATAGCAAATGACATGACACCGTAATGCTGTTAAATAATTACACAGAACTGTAAACTGAACAATCAATAATAGGTATCGGAACAAAACACTTAAGGCTATCAACAGAACATTCGCATTATCTACTGCTTGAGATAAAATGACCGAAGGACCGGAAATCGATAAAGTTTCAAATTCTTCCTAAAATTTTGGATAAAATTGTGAGTGGTCCAGACCCGAGTGACATAATATAAAAAACGGCCAAGTGCGTTGCAGTGTGCGCGTGCGCTTGCAGAACTATAGAACTCTAATAATTTAATAAGAATGATTTAATTTTGAGAATGGCTGATGTAATAAATATACAAAATAGCAAAAATACCACAGCAGTGACGAATAGGTGTTCTTGGACCAACGTGGAATATTTTAAGAGCTTTCTCTTGAGTTGGCTAGCATTGCCATAACTTTAAAAGTAAATTCAAATATTAATTATTGAAAAATAAAACGAAAAACATATAAAATATTCACCCCTTTTAGTAACCACTGACATACAATACAAATACTCTTTATCGAGCACCACTAATTAGTGCAATAAGTATTACAAAATAATAACATAACATAAATACATGATAGGTACATAATAATAACATGACATAATGTGTCACTCAATTATTTCTCCCCAAAACCATAAGCAAGTCTTCCTGTACCTATGCATTATGAGTATATTATATATATGTGCTCTGTGTTTTTGGACAAAGAGTTTCCCTGTTTCTTTTTCAGAATCGTAATATTTTGCGCGTATGACTCACTCGAATCGATAATCAAGCGATGCATTTCTGGACGATTTTATAGGAAAGTTAAAACGGAAATTGCTTTAGTTAGTGGCTAGTAGGTACTGAATCATGGTGTATTACTCAAGCATGGCGAGACCAGCCTATAAACTTGTTTGCCAAGTTACTAAGGTGCGGATAAGACTTTGAAGATTAGAAACGGAACTCAATGTATTTATGATTTGTTTGTTTAGTTAAAATGTTCTGAGAAGTTGGTGAATTCAGTTGCATAGCTCTGTCTGAAATTTGGACGATGTGTCTCATAGTTAAAACATTACATACGTAATTTAATTAGTTATTTATAATGTCAACCGCTTGTGTAAAAACAAAACGAATTATACCTATATTATTAATTGTCATAGTTTTATGCACTTACGGCTGTATTAAAGTAGGTATTTTGTCCTTGACACAAAATACATCTTCTGGTAATTTAAATCTCGCCTATTATGTTCTGCTTTTACTGTGTCATTAATTATGTATATGCGACACCTTTGACAGTGTACTTTCGCAATAATTTCCCCCGTCCCCCTCGTTTAGTGATTCATTTTTTATAGACTTTTTATCTTTTCAAAATTTTGAGGTTTGAGGATTCATTTACGGTAAATTAATCGTGCGGTAGGTAAATTATAGTTTTCGCTGAAGTTGTCTCAAAAATTTAAATATACATAAACTAAAACTTCATAATTACCTCAAAAATATTGTGTAATCCAGTCAGTGTCATTAGTATGTTTTCAATAACATAACTGAATAGCTACCTATTTTATAAGTCGACCATTAAGAGGCTTAGCGGGTTTATGCTTATATTTTATAATGCAATAATAAGATTTTATAAGATTGCTTAACACAAGTCACGGTCAAAAGCTCTTGCCTTTATGACAGTACACTTATTGAGGCCCGATGTAAATATAATGTTTACAGCCATGTCGTTCACTTTGTATAAAATATGCCCTTCGTTATAGTACAACTTGTACGTTTACTTAGTTGTGTGCGACGTTATTTTATGAGACGAAGCCAAAGTACAGTCTAATCCCAAATTGATTTAAAAGCGTACGACGGCAACGGAGATTATTGTGTGAAATACATTATTATTACTTGACTGCGAAGGAGGGTTGTGTGTTTGACGCGTATGTATGTATGTCTATTCCTATGTCCTCTTGTAACTACTCAACGGCTGAACGGATTTTGATTTTGATCTTAATGACGCAAGTGACACTGGGTACATGAAATTCTTAAAAAATCAAAATGGCGGATTTTTGGCGCCAAATTGTAAGTTTTCAAAAAAATATTATTATTCAAACCAATCGAGTGGGGTATCAAATTAAAGCTAATAATTAGCCCAATAAAACAATAAATTAAAAAAAAAAACAATAAACCCGACTGCTTTAAAAAAACTAAAAAGAAGAAAACAAGTCTAGTGGGCTAGAACTTTGTTAAGTAGCTAACTTAAAGTTCAACAGTCGGGACCCATTTAAATCGTGACGCTCAAAAATTCTTACCTAATGTGTCCCGACTGTTGAACTTTAAGTTAGCTACTTAACAAAGTTCTAGCCCTCAAGACTTGTTATCTTCTTTTTAGTATTTTTAAGGCAGTCGGGTTTTTTGATTTTTTTAATTTATTGTATGTATGTATGTATGTAAACTCTTTATTGTACAAAAGAAAATAAACAAAATGCAATTGACAAACTGAGATACTTGTACAAAGGCGGACTTATCCCTTTAAGGGATCTCTACCAGTCAACCTTTGAGTGGATTGTTTTTTTATTGATAGGATTTGGTCTGGTAAAATGTGTACTTAAACACAATTTTTCTGTATTTTTGTTATTTGTTTTCTGTATTTTCGTTATAAAATTGTGTTGGATTTGAAAAACACATGGAAAATTACATATTTAAACAATATTGGCAACTAGTTGAAAATTAAATTCTTAACATAGTATTCTAGCAATACTTACCTAGAGTTTTATCACTTTCGTATGGTATTTTTACGAATAGGTATGGATTGAATGAATAAGTGAAAATAGTCGATTGTTTTTAGCCGTACAACATAGATAGGATCTTACGGTAGTAAAGGACTTAGTCGACTAAGCTTAAACCAATTGATGATGACGACAAATGAAAATAAGTATATATTAAGCGTCTCACACACTACGCAAATGCGATAATATTCTATCTGCGGAGAAAAACTTAATTACCTGAAACTATCATACACTATGCAGGTACGATCATATCGACAACTTACTTTCTCAACCTCGTATCTACCCGAATTGTATACAACAAATTAACACTATAGTACTAAGCATAAAGATGATTCTAAAGCAATTTAATGTGGCCAGATACGAGGTTGAGAAAGTAAACGTCAAATACGAGATGTCACATTCATCATCTGTCTTCGGATCCACAGATACTCGTACTTTACAATAAAATATAAATTATCTGTACTGTGTGTGTTAGTCCATAGAATTACATAGAAAGCGATATTTAAAGATACAGAATACAGATATCTTATTGTATTTGCTTAGTGTGTGACACTCTTTAATTTTTTTGAATGTATCCCGAAAATGATGACTCATACAAGTTTTCTGGCAATATTATGGCGATGGTATTTAAAAATTAAACTCAATATCGTTTGGCTTGGATAACACACGTGTACTCGTACAAAGGGAAATATTTAAATAAATTAGGGGGTGTAATGGGACACTTAATAAGCTGAAAAATAATTGTAAATCCTTTACAAATAAAGAGCCTTCATTGTTCAAAAATAAAGAAAAACACAATTCGCAAACATTAAGATAAATCTCATCCCAGCCTATATACGTCCTACTGCTGGGCACAGGCATCCTTCACACGCGGGCCCAGTGCGGATTGCAGGCCATAGGTCAAACCACTAGGCAACCACGGCTTAAGATATAGGTACGAGTATGTACAAAGGCTAACTTAGGGACCGACAAACAGTGATTTTAAAAGCCAGAAGCAGTAAAAGCTACAATAATTAAGTAAATCGTTTTATAAAGATATATTTATTATTTTACTGCAGTTCACAAAACAACTACTTAACAGTAAATGATTATGATAAACCTGTAATTCGATTTACGAGCTAAACTCCAATTGATTGAAATCGTGACGCTGGTCTTTAGCATCGTGGCTCAAAATGATTGTTTAAATCATTTGAACTTTTAGAGATAATGGCTTTTCATGATTAGTTATAGGTTTCTTTGAAGCGGAATAGAAAGTATGTTTGATTTAGTTTAGGACAAAGATATCGTATAGTACTCGTCGTTATCGCAAGTATTTTGACTACCTTCGAGGCCTTCGATGAGGAAAAAGAGATATGAAAAAGTGGATGTTTTCGATTGACAACTACCAAATAGTTCTGTGTCGAGTCGAAGATCTTATATGAATAAAATCTATCTAATAGATACCTTTAAGCCAGCTGTGCTTGTATATTTATTTGTTTTATTTTTGGGGATTTTGAAAACGATTTTGGGGGGCTAAAAAATTATTTAGCTCTGGTCTTGTATTTAGTTCAAATATTCGAACAATCAGCAGTTTTAATGTGATTTCATTTTTTCAAGTTGGCAAAAATAAAAAAAATAGTTACCGCCTCACAAAGTTACATAATCATCATGTGTCATTTGAATCATCTTAGAACAAATAGAGTATAGATAGTGACAACTTTATATGTAACACCAGCCTGTAATACCAAACCAAGGTTGTTATTAAATAATTAAATAAAGATCACACACAAACTTTCTGAAACATTTATATTTGTAACACAAGTGTATGTCGAATTATATCACCTAAGTTGATTATTACCTATAAGTACTACAGATAAATTGATTTCAGATTTAAAAAAATCGATATACTTAAATCCCTTCAGCTAAAGGAATGCAACCATGTTTATCGTTGTGTTTATAACCAGAGGAACTATCAAATAGCTTTTAAAAATATAACGAAGCCATTGCCCAAGTTGTATGTATTTATAGTACTATGGTATTTAGGACACCAAAACACCGCTATGTCGAATGTCCCGGCGTCGGCGCAGGCGTGCTTGTCCATGGTTCAGGAGATTATGATATATTAATAAACACATACCTACACACGTACAGTCAGCTTAAGTTAAAAATTAAAACAAATGTGTGATACCAGTTTTTTTTATAAGTTCCAACAGCCTCTTCAGTTCTCATCATCATCATCCCAGCCTATATACGTCCCACTGCTGGGCACAGGCCTCCTCTCAGAACAAGAGGGCTTGGGCCATAGTTCCCACGCGGGCCCAGTGCGGATTGGGAACTTCACACACACCATTGAATTGCTTCGCAGATTTGTGCAGGTTTCCTCACGATGTTTTCCTTCACCGCAAAGCTCGTGGTAAATTTCAAATGTAATTCCGCACATGAATTTGGAAAAACTCAGAGGTGCGAGCCGGGGTTTGAACCCACGACCCTCTGCTTGAGAGGCGATAGGTCAAACCACTAGGCCACCACGGCTTTTTTAGGCTTTTCTTCAGTTCTATTTTGACCGAATTATTTTCTTATAATATTTATAGGACAGTCAGCCTTAAAATGATATTTAGTATCTCAGGTGCAGTTTGTCCCCGAAAATCTGGAGATTAACCCCCTGTTTCACCATCCATGGATTAAATTTATTTGACGGATAAACGTGATGCCGTCTCTGTTTGTTTTGTTCGAACAGCAGGCAGGCAGGTGGTAGGACCTTGTGCAAGGTCCGCCCGGATTGCTACCACCACCTTGCTCGCTAATCCTGCCGTGAAGCAGCAGTGCTTGCACTGTTGTGTTTCGGCGTGGAGAGTAAGACAGCCGGTGAAATTACTGGCACTTTAGGTATCCCATCTTAGGCCTCTAGGTTGGCAACGCATTTGCAATACCCCTGGTGTTGCAGATGTCTATGGGCGGTGGTGATCTCTTACCATCAGGAGACCCACTTGCTCGTTTGCCATCCAGTCGAATAAAATAAAAATAAAACAGACGGAGACGGCATCACATTTATCCGTCAAATAAAATTAATCAATGGGTGGTGAAATAGCCCCTAAGCATCTCAAAATACGTTGGCCGAAATTTGGTAGAAATTAAATAAAATTTATTCCATACATTTTTTTTAGCCTAGTGTTCAGAGAAGTTAGAGAAGTTTGCTATAAAGCTTGAAGCTATCTTGATGGCACGAGTTCGATCCAAGCTCGGTGCAGATTTGCTCTCGAACTATGTTCAAATGTTGCCTAGTAAACATAGTACAAGGTTTTCTTAGCTTGGGAATTAGTTAATTGTTGTAAATTTTCCCACGATATAAATTTACAAAAAAAAAACATTTTTTTTATTTCGTAAAAAACTCGTTTTAAATGGTAAGTAACTAAGGGGTGGATTCGCCCAGTAAGAAAAAATTACCTGTGTTGGGAGGCATTAGATAACATTAGGTTTAAACATTTTTTTATAATATTTATTTCTTTTATAGCGTACCTAAGTGCTCAAGGACTTAGAACTTTCTAAGACGGAGTGTGTGAAAACTGCCGATGTGTTTTTGATGGCGACAGTACATTAATGGACTATGTAGAGACCTGTTGCAATCTCTGGCTGATTTAGATCAACAGAAGTTTCTTTGTAGCATTTTTAGATGGCAACCTACATTTTTTCTTGTTACACATAGATTAGTATTTATAGTTAATCCCAGCCTATTTACGTCCCACTTCTGGGCACAGGCCTCCTCTAAGAATGAGAGGGCTTGGGCCGTAGTTCCCATGCGGGTCCAGTGCGGATTGGGAACTTCACACATACCATTGAACTACTTCAGGTGTATTATCATATTTGACAGTTGTAATGATGATGAAAACGCGGGTAGTTGTGTGCCGGTGTCAGTTTCGTCGGGTAGTCGCGCAAGCAGAGCGGCGGCGCGCAGTGCGCGTGTTGCAGCAGCCGATGAGTCGCGTTGCTCCGAAGACGAAGGGCTACGGTTTAGCCCGAAACATGTCGAGCTAAACTCGATTGAAGACGTGAGTTATCCGGGTCAATATATTTAATATGAGTGAGTCTCACGGTAGTTTCATGTTCAAAAAAGTATAAAGGTGTTAAGAATCGGTCGGGTCTTTATATGTTCCTGCCACCCAATTATGTTGAAAATTAGAATGTTAGCAAAAAACATAGTTGTAAAATGATAGAGAGATTGCATCATAAATTCATAATAAAATATCGTACTGCATCTTATTTTCAACACTTAGGAAGTATCTTAAAATGTCATTTTTCGCTCACAATATTTTCTACAAGAGCCAGCCAAGAAGAATTTTCTTATTGGACGGAAAGATAGAGCGCCTAAATTTAACTACAGTCGGCATGACGATATTAGGCAGATAGGGAAGATAAGGATTGACAGCAAAATACGAGAATCATCTCTAGGACTGACTCATTTCTTTATGTTATGTAATACTGGAAATAATGACAAATGAAGATTAAATCATAAATATGAGGACAATCTGTCTTCTTTCTCTTGTACAGCAAAAAAAAAACGTTTTTATTCCACTTTGAAATTACCGTTATTGTTTTTTCTGTTAACAAAATTACCTGATTGAAACGGTGACCTGTCGTTTTGCCGAGTTTCATTACGCAGATTTTCGTTTCGCAGACAACTGTTGGCAGATTTTTCTTTTGGCCGAGCAACGTTTGGTATAATTTCGTTACGCCTATTATTCGTTTCGCCGAGTAGTCGGTAGGAAGAAAAGCGATAAGCAGATTTACGTTTAGTAGATTGTTTGTTTCGTAATTGTTTCAGTTAACCGAACAACTGTTCGTCGAGACACGATAAGCAGAGTTATCACATGGCATTAATATTGTTAAGTAGATTTAATGTTCAGTCGATTTTTGTTTCGTAATCTGCGTAGATAAAATCGGCCAAACGACAGGTAGGATTTTACTGAGTTGACTATATAAATATACTAGCTTTTATAAAAATGAAGTTAGGTGCGACGACGAGCGTTAGCGAGGAGGAGTGTTAGGTAGAATTGCGACCAACAACGCACGAGCCGAGCGAGCGAAGCGAGCGTGCCGCGGTAGCGGCCGGCGAAGTGCCAGAACCGAACTGCTAGCATCGCGACTTGGTTTGTTTAAACTCCAATGTAAAATAAATACAAATGATGGTCAAAAATACGTTTACTACTTTTTCGTTATACGTTTGAAACTTGTGAGGGTACATAAAAAAATCATAAAGAATGCGCGGTCAGCACGGCGTGTAAAAATGCCAATAAGGCCATAGTGTAATCCACACATATTCACGGTATTGAATGCCAGTCCCCATGCGAAACGAAAAGATGCGAAAAGTTGATATGCGCACTGAATAATAGTTCAACCGTTACAAAAGCGAAAGGTTGTTCGACCAAATTAATGTGCAAAATGTGTAGTGATTAATAGCCTAAACGAATTTCTGTAAATAGTTGTTCGGCTAACTGACTCATATGCCAAGTAAATAGTCTGCTAAAGGTTGAGTTACGAAACGTTAGTCTGCGAAACAATACATCTGCGTACAAATTCATCGGCGTACCGTTACTCGGCGAAACGTTGTCTGCCAATCAATAATCTGCCTAAAAATAGTCGGCGAATCATTAAGTAGGTAACCGATTGAAACACTTTATTTGCATGTGCCGCGATCTAATGAAAATGCGCTTAACACGTTCGGCCCCAGTGACACAACGTCTGTGACTTTTTAGTTCTTACTCCTATGCCAGTGACACCTATTTGTGACTGCTGTGGGATATGTGTTATGTCTAGCGTAAGAGCTAAGTGGATGGCATTCGGATCCGGCAAAGTTCCGCTAAGCCCTTACGCTATGCCAGCCTTTAGAAGGTACGAATTATTTTGACACCACTTGCGTGTCACTGGCATAGGTAAGAACTAAAAAGTCACAGAGGACGTTGCGTCACTGGCACCGGAATGTATTACGTCTGTGACACGTATACGTGTCACTGGCATAGAAGTGACTGCTGTGGGGTATGCTTAGGCATAGGCGTTAGAGCTTTAGTGGATTGTTGCCGGGGCCGAACATGTTAATAAGCAGCGAAAAGAATTGAGAAAATGTATGTTTTTTTTTTCGGCTGTATGGCAAACGAGCAAGTGCCAAGTGGGTCTCCTGATGGTAAGAGATCACCACCGCCCATAAACATCTGCAACACTAGAGGTATTGCAGATGCGTCGCCAATCTAGAGGCCTAAGATGGGATACCTCAAGTGCCAGTAATTTCACCGGCTGTCTTACTCTCCACGCCGAAACACAACAGTGCAAGCACTGCTGCTTCACGGCAGTATTAGCGAGCAAGATGGTGGTAGCAATCCGGGCGGACCTTGCACAAGGTCCTACCACCTGCGAAATCTGCGAGATCTCGTACAAAATCATTGAACATTTGTCCCTAAATTAATCAATCAAATAAAGAACTTCACACCGGTTTTCCCGTAACGTAAAGCTGGACAAAAACAAATGAAGTGCCTATATTTTGCTTATATTGAGAAATAATGTTGAGGCGATAGCAATCAGCCTATACCGACACGTAGGCGTGGCGTTAGGCGATAAACTTGCACGTAAAGGAGTTTGAATGACGGGTTGTTCGCGACAAGCGTCAGATAACGTCGGACTACGATCCTAGAACATAAACGTAACAAATGCAGAGAGTTCATTTGATTCACAGCTGCACAAGCTCGAACAGGAGTCGGTTTCGGAAGCCATTTTTTTTTGTCTTAAGCCCTTAAGCAGATGATCGCCAGTTTAAACCCGGGCTCGTACTTCTGTTTTCAAAACTTAACGTTGTAGACTTTGTCACGAATTAAGCAATTTAATGGTGTGGGTAGGTAAAGTTCCCAATCCGCACTAGTTCTGCGTATGATTTGCCCATGAAAAGGTTCATTCTGAGAAAAAGCTTGTGTCTAGCAGTGGGACAAATAACTTAACCAACTTTTGCCTGCTGCTGTGTCTGTCAAGAATTCGTTTGTCGCTATCCCGCGGAAACTATGCAATTTTCTGTGATAAAAACTACCCTATGTTCTTCCCAGTGTCATCAGACCAGTCCATGTCAAATTTCGTCTTAAATAAGTTGAGCAGTTTATGCGTAAAGAGATAACAGACATACAGGCACAGTTGC
This sequence comes from Choristoneura fumiferana, assembly GCF_025370935.1. Classification (NCBI taxonomy): domain Eukaryota; kingdom Metazoa; phylum Arthropoda; class Insecta; order Lepidoptera; family Tortricidae; genus Choristoneura; species Choristoneura fumiferana. The sequence goes on along the minus strand of NC_133476.1, from coordinate 8,540,706 downwards.
TTCCGCATATTAGTGTAGGGATAGGACGGAGATGATATGACTTATCTAATGGATTTTCTTGTACAAAATTCAAAATTTAGTTTACTTATATAAAGCCACCCGCTGTTTCTAACTAAGCTACACGTTTTAATGTGGATCTACAGGAGCGCGTCGGACCGGCGCCTGCGCACACAAAGCGCGCATTGTCTCCGCATCGCTATTCCGGAGGCAACAAATATCACACATTGTTGCTAATTTATCGGTATTTTAAAACCTCGTGTTAGCTTTATCTGTGAGTTAACGAGATAATTTTAATTTACCAACTATGTGGGTACAGTCAGATGAAAAAAGATGAAACTATAATTAGTATCGAGTGCCATAAATAAAAATGCAGCAAGAGTTTGAGAGATAATTTGAACTAGTTAGGTCTGAAAAATAAAGTACCTAGTGATTTTCTACTCCGAACCTATCTATGTATATCTAAAAAAATAAAAATGAACTACTACACACATGTTTCAGACATAGCATAAATTTTGAACATTTCGGATTTTTTTGCGGGTGCATACCTTCTAAAATTGCCTATCTACCTTGCTAGATTATGTACTTAATTTTTTATGTCATAAATTTGTGATTTTACATGTGAAATGATAGAATTTAGATAATGTTTCTGGATGATGAAATTGTTTATATGAACATTGTAGAAATCAAAGTTTATTTAATATTTAAATAGTATGCTACTATACTAACTATTAACAAAACATCGTCAACGTGGAGCGCCTGGAGAATCGCACAAAGCAAACAACTTGAAGCAAGAATATCAAACATTTTGCTGCACTAGGCGCAATGAATCACTCCAGCCATCACAGAAATGAGGATCGTCGTATCTATGTTTTGTATTCCCTGTCCTGTGTCATTTCCAACTGAGAGGGCTGGAATGGGAGCGCCCAAGTTCGCATACTCTTTGCTAGTCATACCTACTGTAATTTTTGCCCCTTAAACCCTTTTCTGAATTTTTCACATGGTCATCCTATAGAAAATTATAGGTTAAGTTAGGTTTGTTTTATAACAATTTTGAACAATTCGGACGACCGGATGGCCAAGTGGTTAGAGAACCTGACTACGAAGCTTGAGGTTCCGGGTTCGATTCCCGGCCGGGGTAGATATTTGTATGAATAATACGAATGTTTGTTCTCGGGTCTTGGATGTTCAATATGTATTTAAGTATGTATTTATCTATATAAGTATGTTATGTGTTGCCTAGTATCCATAGTACAAGCTTTGCTTAGTTTGGGGCTAGGTCAATTGGTGTCCCATGATATTTATTATTGTTTATTTATTGGATTCAGAGAAAAAAAGAGTTATGACAAACGAACATTCTGACAAACATTACCTACAATCGGAATTACAATAAGTATGCGAGTCGATATGGATCCGGCTGGAATAGGTACATGGTACTTATCAATATAAATTAATGGCTAAGTACTTAATTTTCAGCAGAAAATAAATATGCTTGCTTAGTAAGTGCCTTTTGTCTAAATTTTGGGATTACCAGAAATCAGCGTTCAAAATTGTAGGTTGCCTTTGTAGGTTGTTTCATCTATAAGCATGTTTTTTCACCCAGAATTTCCAATATCTATTTTTAGGGCTAAGGTTCTAAACCTTATAATTTTGCCATGTCCGTCCATTAGTCTGTCTGTCTATCCGTCTGTGGCTGGCATGTACCTAAGAAAGCAGAAATAATCGTAAACTACACAATGGCTGTACTTATTTAATATATGTTCTTATAGTGACTGTATCCTGCAGACAAACTGTGAAAACAGCTTTGCAGGGCTATGTATAAAAAAACTCTGTGAAAGAATGCCTCTATAACTGTCGTTTCGCTATCCGTTTGTCTGTATTCACAGGGCTGTATCTCGAGAACCGTAATAAATTGCATGACCGGCAACGCACCCGCAGTCCTAATAATGCTGTAGGTGTCCATGGGCGGCGGTGATCACTCACCATCAGGTGAACCGCCTGCTCGTTTTCCAGCTGTACGTAACTGACAGCTGAAATTTACAACCCTTATTACGCGACTCTGACTAGCACTTCATGTGGAATGACACATAGACAATTTTTTATCCCAACATTCCCACGGGATAGGGATAAAATCTCGAAATAACAACTGCTAGGCTTAAGCAGCGTTTCCACTAATAATGTGCGAGGATGTATTGCGAGGGATGTGTTCCACACATCCTCGCACAGCACATCTCTGGTGGAAACAGCTGAGCGGAGCGAGGCGAGGTAAATGAATCGTTTCTATTGGTTAATGAAAAACATATTCCTCGCAATACATCCTCGCACATCTCTAGTGGAAACGCTGCTTTAGAGTCCTGAAATTTGGTATGTAGGTCTGGAATAACACATAGGCTACTTTTTATCCCAGGGATAAAATCTTGAAATTTCAACCGCTGGGCTTAGTCTTGAATTTTTGGACAGTTGTTCTCTTAACACAACCTCAATGAATACCACGATACAAATTTTGGGAATTCCCAGGGGAATTTTATAAAATCCCGGAATTTCAATTGTACCACATCGAATAGTTTACGCGTGCGAAGCCGCGAGTAAACTCTAGTAGTAAGTACTTAGCATATATGTTAACATACATACATATAAGTAATAAGTTTAAAAGTACCTAAAGCTGTTCTATCTTGGCAGGCTTTACGTGGTTTGTGGAGGCCTATGTCCAATGTAGCTATACTTGGTTTGGATAGGTATTTATTTAACTTAATGTAAACAAAACAACGTCAGTTGGTGTCTTAAATATTGAAATTCCCTTTTTAGGGTTCCGGAGCCAAAATAGCAAAAACGGAACCCTTATAGTTTCGCCATGTCTGTCTGTCTGTCTGTCCGTCCGTCCGTGGCTTTGCTCAGGGACTATCAATGCTAAAAAGCTGTAATTTTGCACGGATATTATATATAAACGATGCCAACAAAAAAGTACAATAAAAATAAAAATAAAAAAATTTAGGGTACCTCCCATAGATGTAAAGTGGGGGTGATTTTTTTTTTCTTATCCAATCTTATAGTGTGGGGTATCGTTGGATAGGTCTCTTAAAACCATTAGGGGGTTGCTAAAACGATTTTTCGATTCAGTGATCATTTTGCAAAATATTCAGCTTTAAAGTGCAAATTTTCATTAAAATCGAGCGTCCCCCCCCCCCCCTCTAAAATCTAAACCGGTGGGTGAAAAAATTTGTCAAAAATCAGGATGGTAGTAAGTATATTAAACTTACAAGGAAAACTATAAGTTTTCTTGAGAATTATTAGTAGGTTAAGAGTAAATAGCAGCCTAAGGTATAAAATATACCTAAACTTGGAATATTCCGTACCAAATACGAAATCCTTAGAAAAGTATTACTTAATTTTTTCGTAATGGCTACGGAACCCTATTTTGGGCGTGTGCGACACGCTGTTGGCCGGTTTTTTTTAACATTTCTGTATTGAAATACACTAGTCTAGTTTGTATTACAGTTTGTATATAGGTAAGTAAAATGTTGAAAATCCTTGAATATACCAAATCTGGTAGCTGAAGTTTGTTTACATTTAGTTTTTGTTTGTTTGTTTACATACCTATCCAAACCATGTATAGCAATACATATTCATCTAAACATACTGTGATTATTTTTTCATATTATAGGTCACTGACCCAAACAAATTCTTAGCACTTCACGTTTCAGTGCTAGTTGTCGCTATCATATTTCTTCTTTATTCAATTTTCCTGCGCCGGAGTGACATGTCCGTTGAGCGTGGGCATAAGCCGAATTAACCAGGATTACAACTCTACCACGACTTCTTGTGACCGGCGGCTTACAAGTGATTTTCTAATAAATTACGTGTGTTGCTAGTTAATCGTTGTGCGGTGAGGGTCTCCGCCACGCAATGAACAGAAAAAAATCGGTGTATCGCCGGTAACACATCATGGCCAAGCTGTAACGTGAATCAGGGTTGTGTGAGGAGGATTTCTTATTTTTGGTTCGATTGCACAACTGCTGTACACTATTCTCTGGTCACGTTAACTGAGTTTTGGGAGAGAGCAAAGTATCTTATTGGTATCTATCTATTAACTAAGAAAGGTAATCCTGGTAATGTGAGATAGTACTTAAAAGGTCATTAATTGCTAGTTTGAAGTATTATAATAAAATAAACAAGGAAAACACATCATCTCTTATATGAAACAAAGTACCCCGTAACGTAACAATAATCACCCAAGCTGTGCTCGAGTCTTGCACGTTTGATAAGTATGCAATACATGTACCTGTTTATCTATATACCTATGTTTAACCGTTGCCTGGTACTCACAATACCTACAACTTTGTTTATGTAGTTTGGGACTAAATCATTTGTTGTCAATTGTTCTACACGAGTAGGTACTACGTAGATCTGTTAATTAAAAGGGATGAACTGCCAGGAGAGGTTTAACCCTTCGTATGTCTTAGTACTCATCGGCTATACCTACTCTTGTTGTATACCTAACAATGATCAGTGCCAAAATTACAAGAGCAAAATTTAATTGAATTTAGAAATTAGCTTTGGTATATAACAGGAGTAGCACGTAACTGATCAGTGCTAAGAAATACAAAGGGTTAATCGGGTTAATACGTCTTCTTTTAACAGTCAATGCCAAGACAATGAGCGAAAGCAAACTCAAAAAACTAATTCCAATTATAACCGATCAGATTTAAACAACATAATTCACGACTCCATCATAAATTAAACGGCATTAGATTAATGCGTCTTAAAGTGTTAATTGACGATCATTTTATGCGTTTGCTGAATTGACATAAGAGCGCACGCGTCAAACCGACCTCGGCTGAAATTAATAGGTGTCAGTGCGCAATCTTATTTAAACTAAGGCTATTCACACATTGAATGTTTTATTTAAGTTAATAGGATTTTTACTCGGCCTGTTGTAGACGATGTTTTATTTCAAAGTCGTGATTTCACCTTTGAACTGGCGAATTGAAGCGGTACATGATAAAATAAGAACGTGAGGACTTTTGATGGATTGTTTTAGGTACTGTTTTAAGGGGCCAAACAAACTATAAGTAGTGTAAGTAATTAAAACATTGGCATAAGGAATACAAACATTTACAACTTTAAAAGAGTAACTAACTGATTCGTCAAAGACGACGCACAGCGTAAATCTTACCTTCGGCCACAGAATATAATAGTACTCTTCGGGTGAGAGTAGAGTGGTCCTACAGACATGGCGAAACTACGAGTATAAGGATTCCTAGTCCTAACTACGGAACCCTAAAAATGCAATAAGTATGGGGTTTAAAACAATGCTTTACTTACCCTAAACACGGCCGGACCACACACACGGCTAATAGTCTATTACAGGCAATTGTAATTGACGGCTCGGCCGTATCATAACACTCAATCGTCTGCGTGAATATAGGGCATGATGTTTTGATACGACTATGAATAATAGCTTCATCGTGAACTTGAACAAGCTGTTATCTTAAGGTTTTGCTGTTTTATGGCAGCTGGAAAAAAGCTGCAAAAATCCCCGTGTCAAGGGTACTTATTATAGGTAGATTCATTCACGATGACGCGTCTTATTACAATGTCATTAATGACTAATTTTGACAAAATCACGCGGTATTCGCTGTTTTTACGTCGCTTAAACAAAAAAAACCCATGCTTAGTGCCTTCATACTTACAGGTAGGTACTCCGTAAGTCAGATATTCGTTAAAATATAATGTTTCAAATTTCCGCCATTTTTAGTGACGATTTCTATTGTAAATTCGTCTACTGGTGACCATGGCCGCATTGTAATGTAGCCTCAACGTAGAGTTAATTTAAATATAAACGTCGTGGTTGTGGCCGTCTAGTGTGCGAGGTGCCTTAGGTCGACCCACATAGTATATGAAACTACACATCGAAACAAAGTTTACCTACATTGAAACAAGCCGTAAAATTAGTAAAACAAAGGTACTTAAGTAAAGGCTTGGGCTTAACATTAATTTGAATGGCTCTTTCAGTGAGAATAAACATTGAAACGTAACTAGTACATAAACTTTGAGTTACGTTATGCTGCCATTATTCAAAAGTACTAATGGTTACATACAAGGAAGGTTGACAAGGATCTAACAAGGATACTGCAGGCAGTTTATTTATTATATTGAATAGTTTCTACTTGTAATTTATTGAATCAGGCGTTACTTTGCGGAGGTCCATATCAATGAACTAAAATAATTTCCTTGCTCACCCGCGACCTTACGATAGCTAAGCTTATGCAAAATATGCGTGTTCATGCTGTTCCTCCACCTCCACACTGTAAGAACACACACAAATCACACAAACCCATCTATCACCACCACCACACTACACTGACGCGTTTCGAACTCAACCAGAGCTCATCTTCAGAGTGACACAACCGTACACGATTAACGTATGTGGGTACTTGAGAGTTACAGTGACAAGTTAAAAACGGTGGTTGTGGTTCGTTAGTCTAACAACTTACCAGTTAAAACTACCCACAAATTATTAATAATTATTGTGGCAAGGGGTTTTCGTCTCGATGTTTTAGAATGCATGGAGATAATTAGATACAACAGTATGGGGTCTACTATTAATGAGCAGGTAAATTTAATTTCATCTCCCTTGCTACGGCTTGGATCTAATTTCAGCAATGGTAGTTAATAAAACATGCCTTGACAGTAAATAAATAAAAATCAAGGTAGTTTTGAAGGACGGTTAAAAAATTATTAATAATTTGTGGGTAGTTTTGTTTCGTTTCATAAAACGTATGTGGGTACTTGGGGAGTTACAGTGACAAGTTAAAACGGTGGTTGTGGTTCGTTAGTCTAACAACTGGTAGCATGCTGTACGGTTGTGTCACTCTGAAGATGAGCTCTGGTTGAGTTCGAAACGCGTCAGTGTAGTGTGGTGGTGGTGATAGATGGGTTTGTGTGATTTCTGTGTGTTCTTACAGTGTGGAGGTGGAGGAACTGCATGAACACGCATATTTTGCATAAGCTTAGCTATCGTAAGGTCGCGGGTGAGCAAGGAAATTATTTTAGTTCAGTTTCTACTTGTAATTATTTTTAAGCCTTGATTTTGTTGGGCTATAATATTTATTTTAAACTAGATGTGTTCGTATATACGAATCTAAATGATGTTTGTTTCTTTATTTATACTCTTTATTGTACAAAAAGGAAAAACAAAAAGGTTACATAAAATAAAAAGTAAAGTATTAAGTACAAAGGCGGAAAGGCGGATGATGTAACAGATACTAGGCTTTATCCAATTAGGTATATGTTTCTTAATCAATCTAATAATGCAACAATCCTTCGATAGTCTTCTGTAGTTTTATAATTGTCAAGTTCGAGTGTCACATATAAACAAAATCATAATTCAAAAAATGGTAAAGGCTTGTATCAAAAAGGTTCTGCAACAAGTTATTTACATATCCAGTTATTTCTTAGCCACCCACGTACACAAACCTTTTCGAAATTGGGCAGGTATATTCTGTATTAGTTTATTGATTCAGTGATATTTGTACCTAGGTTGAAAAGGTTGTACTTACTTAGTTAATCAAATCTATCATGATTTACTTTGCGATTTGTAAAAACTGAAACTGCAAAACATACAACGTAACGACTAACGATCGTGCTTACAGGATTATAAAAGTCGTGTCTCAAATCATGACCACAAAATAAACGCCATCCAATTCATTATTGTCATTGTGATTTAACTTTATTTTGCTGCCATCGGGTGAAAGACTAAAAGACTATTAAATTAACAAGTTTCATATTTCGCCTACGAATAAATAATTATTTATTCGTAGTATATTTCATGTAATTTCGCCGTGGGCGGCGGCGGCCTTTCTTGCTGTACTCTCGCGCAGGCCGTTTGGTCTAAAAATATAACACTGACTCATAAATGTAATTGGATTTAAAAAATAGGTCCATCTGTTTGTTTTAAACGTCATAACGAGTCATAGGTTTTGTAGTGTTTCTGATACGGAAGATTATAGTTTAAAAGATAGACGATGAAACAAACATTCTCGCATAGATACCTATTATTATATATTACCGACAAAAAATTAAGAAGAAAAACTGCGAACAGATAACACAAAACTGAACAAAACATGGTAATAAAGACGAATAAAATAGATAGCCTCATAAAAAGAAACCTTGTTGTGTTATTAAGTACATACGTATAAGATAGGTAAGTATCAAAAAAATCATGTGATCGGATTGGCTTGTAATTTGATAAGGATTATATAGTTTAGATGACATGTAACTATCTTCTTTTCTTACGAGTAAGTTCTTGTCGGTGGAGTAACCGCCACCCAGTACCTACGGTCTTCGGCCAGCTGTTTGACTACCTGATCGAACACGACACCCACTTTCTCCTTCACCTGGTCAAAATAGGTCTGACACGGTATTTTTTTAAGCCTGCTGAAAAGAAAAGTAAAAGTAAGACGAGACAGAGGAAGGCCAAGATTGACATGTAAGTATAGTCTGTGGTATAGTGAACAAAAATTATCGACAGACTGTAAAAAAAAAAACGAATCATGCTTAACAAAATATTTCTTCATACACGCACGGACGGCTTCATAGACGGACGGAACCAGACAACAAAATAATTTTAACAATAATTTCATCCTATTTTAGTACAACGCTATGAGATCATCGCATTACGCTGTAGCAGTCACGAAATCGAAATCGCTTATAAGCATTAAGGAACGTAATAGTAATAAAGTGTTTTTGTGTTTAGCATACGCACATTATCATTAGAATATTTAAACATGTTAACGTGTGGTGAACGTGCATTTACATCTGAAAGCTGTATAATGCTGTAAGACTCTGTGGGTGCTGCTTTTGTCTACGTAGTTTCTTATGTAACGCATAGTCAAAACAAAAGTTGGTTGTTTCAAAAAGGCAACCATAGTTAGGTATATTAAAATATAACATCTAACTAGTTTTTAACGTAAAATAATCTTGCTATTTCTGTTACCAACAAATCTTGAATTTGAATTGTTTCTTTTAGTTTTATGTTTTTGTAAACATTAATAATTTTGAATAAATGTATTATTATTATATTTGCCAAAGAAAAAAATACAAACTCTTACATTACTGGCGGATAATGCATATACTACTATGATGATATGATAAATACTATGATGAAACATGAATTCCCATGGGCGCATTGTAGTAACTGGCTAATCAAAAGTTCTTTTTTTATGTTTATATTGAAAGACTGTTATTGTTCCTTTTGACTTTGTCACTCTGTTTATTATTTTCTCTACGAATACAACACGCATGATAAACTAAATCGTAGATAAAGTCGCGGACAACATTTAGTATTCTATGCGGTGATATCTACATTCTTATGCTTGGATCGATTCCAGCTTAAATTGGAATATGATGAAAATCTTGGGGTCCCGGTCGGTATTTCAATCCTGTAATCAGATTTCCTTTAGTTGATGCACTTTGTTAACAGTTAACTCAATTCACTCCCAAAAACGTTTAATCTAGCTAGAACATCAGGTCACCGAGGTTCGCTCGGGCTAAAACACGACAACACGCCTTATCCACAGCCAGACATAGGAATCGTCGGGGCAAAGTTTTCTGACAGGTAGTGAGTTCCTATATTATCGATAATCTTAACTATCGATGCTTGTTCCATATAGTGATCACTCCAAGTTTTGTTTGTAAAATTATGTTTTTATTAAAAGTGTAAAAAATTAACAAAATAATAACGTAATTCTATTCTTTTTTTTATAAATTATTTTGATACTCCTCCATCATAATTGTACTTCTTTAACTACTAAACCATTTACTGTTGTTCCACATTTTCGGGCGTTAAACGTCTCCGTCTTGACTAATGAATCCATTTCAGGTGGTTGAATGACAAATAATAAATAAATAAATCATTTAAAATATGCTTTGTGTGAACTTCATAAATATATAGTCCTCCTCGCCGTATCCGGCGACAGCGACTCCGTGAATTGTCCTTGTCCGGGTTGTGGAAAGCTCGGATGTGGCTCGCGAAACCGAACTTAGTCCGGAAAATTCGATCACATGGAGCGCAGTGAAGTTGTCTGGAACTGTTGTATGTGTAAGTGTAGGAGGGCCTTGGTCGCGTCTTACGGATTTGACGCTTAGCAACTTCATACTCGTCATCAGAACAATACTTAAAAAATACACACAATACGGGGGGCGATTACTAGTATATGGAACAAGCATCGATAATTGAGATCATCGATATTGGAACTCACTTCCTGTCTGGTGACCCCAGAGATAGATCAAGCAAGATTGTATTTTTGTCCCCGAAAATCCTCAAGAAGCAAATCTTAGCGAAAACTTTTGAGTAGCTTCTAGGATCCCTGTAGGTGATAGAACAGAATAAGTAATAATAGTACAAAATAAGGTATTTACATATGAATTACTCGTTTAATGGTGTTAAAACATTCTTGGTCATTTTCTATTTCAGCATTTAGGGAGTTGGGTGCGTAAAGATAAAGATAGCTACAATGATAATGACATTTAAACCGAAATTTATTTATCAAGTACCCGTTCCCGCGACTCCGTCCGCGTAGCATTCGATTACCGCTATCCCGCGGAACTATGCAATTTTCCGGGATAAAAACTGGCCTATGTTCTTCCCCGGTATCTGCATACCGAATTTCATCTTAATTAAATAAATAAATAAATTCGTTCAGCGGTTTAGACGTGATGCAGTAACAAGCAAACAAACAGACTTATAAACTTTCGCATTTATTTTTAGTGGGATTAGTTGGATTAGTTCACTCACACTAGTGCATCGGTAAAACACGAAGATTGTTAATCAGCCATTAGTAAAAATTGGGATGATTCACGTTCTGAAACCCAGACACTATTAAGATTCAAGTATCAAGAAACGTGTAACGATCGGGGCGCGGTCGAAATCCGAACATCGTCGCAGGCGCATGTATCACGTTGAATACGCGATTTGCGCGGCAGGGCTGCCAATTGGCACATTTTTTTTTTAATGAGATGACTAAGTCTAAAGAATGACGTTACGGTTGGCACTACCGAAAAGGAACTATATATATTGCAAAATTAGATAAACAATCTTATCTGACTTGCTTAAGTTCGGATTTTTACTTATTGTCAAACTAAAATAAAACACGTAAAAATAATAGTTTACAAAAAGAGATCGATATACAAAGCCGAGCTTATCTTATAAATCATATATCTTATATTACTCTATGTCTACTGATTATCCACGGATATAGTTATAAATATACTTAGTTCAAATAAAACTGAAAACTTGTTACCATGTAACTTGTAACTTATAAAATTATTCATAAATTTCATTATATGACAAGTGGCAACCCTGTCAAAGAACTGTGACGTCACGCATCATTGACCTGCCGTGCCTAGTGACTAAGACACACGTGAAAAAACTCTGACAACAAGAAAACGACTGTAATAATCGTCTGCGACTGAGCAAACGTATAAAATAAGATTTATCGAGAAATTGGTAGCTTAATTTGTTTATTTTAATATTTTAATGAACAACATGCACCAAGGCTTGTTTTTTTTTACAAATGTATAAAATTCCTTGTTTCAGTTCAGTTTGCGTGAATGATATAGGACCAATATATACATATATTATAGGTCATCATCATCATCTCGCTTGGCGTGTATACGTCCCACTGCAGGGCACAGGTCTCCTCTCAGAATGAGAGGGCTTGGGCCCTAAATCCCACGGGGGCCCAGTGCGGGTTGGGAACTTCACAAATACCATTAAATTTGTTCGCCAGTGTGTGCAGGATGATATTAGGTACAAAGTTATAAAATTTACTCACAAATATACCTATATTCAATTCCAACAATAACATAGGTACGTTTTGGAAGCGTATGTTTGAAATCGATTTCCTCATAATCGCCTTTTATCACTTTTGAGTTTTAGCCATTTTTAAAAGTGCGATCTAGATGTAGTCATAATCTTTCCCTTGATTTGTTTCCAAAATTAAATTTTATTTCCTAAAGCAATTAGGTCCTGGCTAAGGATTGCAAATGCATCGAAATCCGAAATAACCGAAAAAAAACAGATTTATGCTGTCTTTTATAAATTCGGATTTTAGCATAAAAACCCGTTTTTTTTAATTACCTACAATGAACAAAGTTGATTAATATTTATTTCTGTATGTGAGCGTTTTCCCTCGATCATTCCCGACCAAGTGTTTAAGAAGTGTAGTTGAGTTTTGACAAAAAATATTGGAAGATCTCCAGTCTTTTAAAATAAATAAATGTTTTCAGTAAACATACTTGCCTCGTTACCTACGCGATATTTTGTCGAATGATCGATGTAAACAAATGACTGGTGGAGCGTACATACAGGCTGTTGCATGGAAGAATAAAATTAATTAGTACGTGGTTGTAAAATTATAGTAAGTAAAATATACTTGTACTTATATTCACATTTTTTATTAAGTACATTATTTAAAGTCATCTGAATTTTAAGTAAAACCACGAAGTGCAGGGGAAATTAAATTAATAATTGTTATTCGGATATTGGTAGCTGGTACAAATGATGATGTAGGGCTATGTTTTGTGGTCCATCCATATCTACTTATATTAAACTGGTCTGTTATCCGCGATTCCGTCCGCGTAGAATTCGGTTTCCACTATCCCGCTGGAACTATGAAGTTTTCCGAGATTAAAACTATCCTATTTCCTTCCCCGGGACTCAAACTATCTGTATACCGAGTTTGATTTAAATCGGTTCAGCGGTTAAGACGTGATGAAGTAACAAACAGACTTAAAAACTTTCGCATTTATTATATAAAGTAGAATTTTGAAAATGACGATGGTGGTATAGCTATTTCTCAGTTTGTTTTTTAAATCTTCGCTTACTACGGAAATCGCAATGGGCCACGATTTTTCATTTATGTGTTTAAAAAATATTTTTGAATTATATTTATAGTAGGTAAATTGAATTATTATAAAGATATGACTTAGGTGCATGTCATTATTCTAACTAATATACTTATCTTACTTGATTGACGTATACACACACGCTGTATGCTAGCTATCCAAGTAGATTCTCCAAGGCTGTGTACTATTGTGCTAAACAAGAACGCAAACACCCTTGAGTGGCTCGAATTGCGAGAAGTGCTGTTTTTGTGTCAGCCTGTATCTACTGTCGTATACACGTTACATACAACCTTATACAAGTTATAGGTACATGTCACCAACATAGCTCGAAGAATATACAAGTAAAAGTGGTAATGGGCGGGCCATGGCAACGGGTGATGGCGAGAAACGTTCTCGAGTGCCTCTCACTAGGTGGTCTGACTATAGGTACATTGCGAGAATCGGTGGATTGGATACCGGGTAATAATACCGATAATTGTCGCGTTCTAAAGGGAGGCCTTTTTTTAATAGTGGCCATTTTTCCGGTTTGATAATGATTATGACATTACATCTCTGCCTTACCACAATGGACTGTTTGGCCACCCCGGGTCTACCATGTGCAATCAGCATCAAAAGTAGCTTAAACGCCAGGCAAGATTGTCAACACAGATATACCTATATATATTTGTGATTGTCAATTTGTCAATGCGACATAGTAAAAAAGTGTTCCTCTACTGATGGCCGGGTGACCAAGTGGTTAGAGAACCTGACTAAGAAGTTTGAGGTCCTGGGTTCGATTCCCGGCCGGGCAGATATTTGTATGAATACCTAATACGAATGTTTGTTCTCGGGTCTTGGATGTTTAATATATATTTAATTAAGTATGTATTTATCTATATAAGTATGTTTATCCGCGTTGCCTAGTATCCATAGTACAAGCTTTGCTTAGTTTGGGACTAGGTCAATTTGGTGTCAAGTGTCCCATGATATTACTTTTGATGATGACTGTACACTGTACAGTCGAATCAGATCCAGCAATCCTCACTAATATTATAAATGCGAAAGTAACTCCGCTTTCTGTTACTTTTTGGTACGTGTGTACCTTTAAATTTGGTATAGAGATTGTTTGAGTCCCCGGGGAGGACATAAGATATTTTTTATCCCGGGAAATTGCAAAGTTCCCGCGGTATAGCAATAAACGTATTCTTCGCAAATGAATTCGCGGGCTTTTGGCTAGTACATTAAATGAATAATGATGCGCAAAGGCTCGCAAGGGTATGTCAACTTGTCATTTATAGGAAAAAAGCTACAATTGACGACAGGTGCCAATTAAAGTGATTACTACGGTGTTGACTAAGTAATTATTTAATTACATCCTGGCATGGCAATCAATAATACTAATGAAGGGTTAATTATTACAACGAATAAAGGGTAAGTATCTATACGTCTCAGAGCACTTGTGATAGTATACTCGTAGAGGAGAAGAAGCGCGGTTCGCTCTGGCCTATGTGTGAAGTCACATTTGAAATTTACCATGAGCTTTATGGTGAACGAAGACATGGTGAGGAAATTATATAGAAATTCAATGGCGTGGAATTTTTATGCTGCTTACTAATGTCATGTTGACATGCCATACATTAGGCAAAGAAATCATAGCGAAATTGAGTACGAAAAGTTTCCTCCCTGGTACGTGATTCAGTTTCCTCGGCTGCATCCTGCTGCATCTTACTTTTCACAAGCTTTTATTTAACTTGAAATGTATGGTAACGTGCGGGCCAAATCTTGCAAGTGAAATTTGACGTACTTCCAGTGGTCGGATTGACTTTAAATTTGGCATACTTATGTAAATCTGGTGACAGTAAAACAATCTGGTAGTGGACCGGCTAGAATCGTCTCCGCAGGACGGAACTTCTCAACGGTTATTGGCATCGACTTGAAATTTGGTACGGAAATGCAGTTTGGATCACAACAAAAAGTCAATGTAATACAGTCAACAAAGAGTACAGTAAGCAAAAAGTTTTTCCTAAAAAAATTTTTTTTAAACTAAAACTTATTAGGCTAACTACCTACTCTTTCCTCTACTTTTTGCCCATCACACGAGCTTCTTCGTAAATAACAGGTGGATAATGTCATAAATACCATAAATAAGTATGACCGGTGCCTCAATCTGGCACAGCTCTTTGCTTATCTGTCATGAATTTTCTGCTCCAAATAGCACTGTCATTGCCAAGGTAACGAACGAGATATCGGAATAATGAGAACTTGTCGCTTTGGATAAATAACGGTACTTTGCGGAGCTGCCAATTTTTATTCTAATATTTCACCCTGATTGTAAATGAAATTGTACAAGAAATGTGCATTTAGATGTCAACATTCGTTAAATTTTATAACTTATTCCGGGCGACTTCGACTTCTGTATTTATAGGTGTGTATTTAAACCTGTATTTGTACTACTTCTGTATTTTTATACCTGTAAATCTATGCTATGAAATGAAAAATGTTTTGAGTAAATATCTGTTTGTTAAGAAGATAATGGTCCCGAATAAATTAAGGAATAATGAGGGACGAGGACTGGTGAAATGTTTCTTTTAATGTATTAAAATAAGTTTTTAGTACAATGACAATGAATCAAATTCAATTGGCAAGATTTAACCTAAACAAACTAACATACAAAGCAAGTTTAATAAAATTATAGATGTTGATGTAAGAACTCGTAAAGTGTGTATGGGCGTTTAGTATTATAGCGACGCTTAAATTGAAAAAGCCTTTTTCGCAATAATCCCACGAATATAATAAATGCGATAGTTTGTAAGTCTGTTTGTTTGTTGGTTACTTCATCACGTCTAAACCGCTGAACCGATTTAGATGAAATTCGGTATACAGATACTTTAGAGTCCCGGGGAAGGACATAGGATAGTTTTTATCCCGGAAAAAGTTCCCGCGGAATAGCGAAACCGAATTCTACGCGGACGGAGTCGCGGGTAACGGCTAGTTGCTTAATAAACAAATGTATTAATATGAAAAGAAAATGCCAATGCGTCTGAGTACGTAACTCTAATTACCTAATTCCATGTGGTGCAGCACACGGTATTCGAGCTAGATCCAAAATAGCTTTCCTATTTCCACGGCACGCACCATCGCGTCCATTCCCAACTTCAAACACAGTTCTGTTACATTATAAAGCGGAACCAGCTCCCTTTGCTAACCACCAATAAATTCTCGAATAATTCGGAACAGCAGTTATTTCGGGAAGTCGCCTGGACATGCTCCAAAAGCGAGCACTCGGTCACTTTCCACGCTGAGTCAATGACACAAACTACACAAAGTGAGTAACAACGCTCACTTGCTTCGTAGTGACGCGCCATTGCGTTCAGTTTCACGGGAAAATCTAAATTTATAAGTTTTATTCACTATTTTGATTTCGAGCCCGATGTTCTCGAGTGAGTCAGCTTTTCGTGCGATTACAATTTCGTGGGAGTAGCGCGGGAAAACGGTTTTTACGTGTTTGTAAGTGAAAATTTTGGGAAGGCTCACTAAATTACTATCATTTTATTTGTCTTTCGAACAATTGTTTTTTTAGACTATCGCGGTCATTAGGTACTAATTTTATTATTTAAATTCGGGTTTTGTTCCGAAATATTGAGCTTCTCTAAAATCAAGGTACCTACGCCCTACGAATAATAATTCTTATTATTCATAGCCTACGCCAAACAAACCCCGAATTTAAATCATAAAATTGTTTTTTTTTTCTTGTAGAAGGTCATTTTATCGTTATTTTAACTAAGCTCATAAATATTTGAACAGTGTAGGTATAATATTTATGCAATATACTTTTCGATTCGAGTCAAAGTAAAAACAAGAAATTGTTAAAAGGCGTTGTTCTTACCTGCTCGAGTATAAATATTTATGTATTTTTGCGTATAGCTTCCAAAGATTCGTAAAATGTTTAAATGTTTATAGAAGTACAAGCTCACCTTGGCGGTTAAGTACATATTGTCAGTATGTTTAAATCCTATGTCTAATCGCAAGTCTCGACTGTAAGAACTACGTGTATGAATGTAGGTACGTCAATATAAAACGCAATTATTTAAATTATCAGTAGACATCTTATAGGAGTGCTGCCTAGTTGAGACAACAAACATTAAAAAAAATGCACGTTTATACAGGGTGGAAAGTTTAGATGGGGCAGCAATACTGGGTTAAGACACTAAACTATAGTTAAAATGTTCAGTTTTTAGTTGGCACATACTGTTTAATTTTCTTTAAGCATAAAGGATTCATATTCGTAAAAAACAACATGAGACAGTTTCACTTTGCAAATTAGTACCCTACGAACTGTATGGAAAAAGTTTTCTTTGATTTGTGGGTGTTCTAGTACTCTAACCTTAGTTGGTCTTAAATAGTGTTTTATAATCCTTGATAGAAATGGGACCGATTGGCATTCAAAACAAAAAGAGTCAAATCTGTAGATTTTCTCGCTGACTGTACATTTTATCAAAAATCTGTGAATGTCGATTGTCATCACTCAAAAAGTTAGTAAAGGCCTCCTAAGAGCATTTTCGCGTAGCAGCAAGTACATAGTGTGTAATCTACAGTCATCTACATTAATATCTGCCACAGCGGAACGTACAAAAATATCTGACACGTCCTACTTGCCCTAGAAATAGAGTCGTATCAGATATTTACGCTCGCTTTGCCTGATCAACTAGGAGCATGTAGTTCGAAATAAATGATCATTATAACTAGGCAGTGTGACACAATCAATATGCAACATTTACGATAATATGGGCGTTAAGAACGCTTAACACATGGTACATCCTTGACAACTAATTGATGCACGTTAGATCATCAACAGAACCCGTTCAGACACTATAACATTCCATGTGCTCATGCAAAGGTAGCGGTCGGAAATTGGTGACATTTTACATTTTAAATTACTATCAGACTAGCATTGATATCTATCGTAAAGTTGTGTTTATCATCATCATCATCATGTCAGCCGAAAGACGTCCACTGCTGGACATAGGCCTCCCCCAAGGCTCTCAACTCAAGAGTTGTGTTAATGTGGTTGTTGAATTCTTAGACTAGCAGTCATAATATTTACAGATCTATTGAATAATATTTCTCCATCGTATTTTGTCCGATAAGTTCGTTTTTATCTTGTTTTCTCAATCAGCTTCAGTAAACTTCAGTAAGCTAGATAAATACGAACTTTTTCCGACAAAATACGATGGCAATAGATTACTCACTACATCTGTACTCGTAGTCGTTATGCGGCGTGTATTATATAGGTTTAGTTTTGTCGTCCTCAGAAGCAAGATAGATTAATGCCTAGTGTGTATTAACATAATTGGCATTTGGTCGATCTACCGCCCTAATTGTCATTCTGGATCTATGTAGCTAGAAGCATCCTCTATCTACTGGGAACAAAAACCACATATGTACAATTGTGATAATATGACAAGACGATATTTTATCCCGAAAAAAGCTTTGCTCGCGACTTTGTCTATCAAGGTTAATTCGTATGTTACAACCGTTTGTATGAGTAACTTTCATTTTACAATGGAACTTTTTCCAGTCAGCCGTTTAATATAGTTAACCACCCTTTAACGTGGATCAAAGATTTGGTTTTAACCCTTTTACAGATCATTTCTAGAATAAGTTTCAAAATCTTACTGTATTAAAATATAAAACTGACTAAAATATATGTACACTAATGTACTCGTAGGTACAGCAATAATACCGATAGCTGGCACATCCCTAAGCATTCCGATGCGACTTTATGTTATCTTTTTAACCCAAAAAAGGCGAACGAAGTAAGTTGAATACAAATCGCGTAATTTTTGTAACAATTTCATTCCTTCTTGAGTGTGCTGTAGGTAGCTCTAGCAGTTTCAAAGAGTTGTAGGGAATGATTAATTTACATCCAATAGCTGGTACGTTTTATCATAATAGGTCATGCGAGCTATAAATTCTAGATGGACCCCGAAAAAATCTTTCTTATTAGAAATTCGTTATAGCGGAACTCGGAAGATGTAATTTGCAGATACACGATACATACTTTACTCATATTTGTCCAAATTGTTCACCAACGTCAGAAACTATGAACTGAGAATGTGTCTAGAAACACTTCTCCCCATCGCTTATAAGTTCACAAAGTTCTGGGTATTCAGATAACAGTAGTAATTTCCGATAAATATAACTTAAATAGTCACTAATAATACTCGTATTAATAATGCGACCCAACGTTATTTAAAAGAGAATTAGCATGGTTGTTTTTATACTTTATTGTTTATTGATCTTATCACATTGTGGGAACGTATTATTGCGTTTGCTTGACAACCTTTGGTGTCACGAATGGACGAGTAGGTATGTTTTGTGTACTTACACATATTCTTTACATATTCAATCAATAAATTACTCGTGTTAAGAAAAACAATTCAAATATTTGTAAGCTGTATTGGCTATCATTCACTAAGCAAGGGCATGTAATGTTAGGTATTTAAGTAGGTAATTGCAAAATAATACATAATGATAAAATTATTAAATGTAAAGAAGTCATAAGAATAGAGACTGCGAGTTGGCTTTTGCCCAGCAGTTGGACTATTTTATACAAGCAAATAACAAAAAAATAAATAATGACTGCACAATTAGCACAATTATTATTACCGTTAATGCAGCGTAACTAATGATCCCTTGAAATTTAATGCAATTTCACCGGATTTACCATTAAATCGTTGCTACTTATTAGTTAATTTAACTCATTATTACATTACTCTAAAAGGTTAACATTATTAACTATTTTTAATCCTGACTTCACACTTTACAATGAAGTGATCAGAAAGTATCATGTTTGATGCTATTTTTTCTTTTAGTGTTAATTTAGTAGTAGTGTTAATTTACACACGTTCCACTCCACCCACACGTGCATAATCTACAAGAAATAGTTTGAAGATAATTAGTTCCTATTATGTTAATACTCGGACTACGTGTTTGTAGTAAACAAACGGCAAACATCTGTTTTATTGACGGAGAACCTCACGATAAGGAACGTAAATAAACAGATAGCGATTGAGAGCCATCAAGAACAACTCGCTGATATAAAGCAGAACATTTCAGACATCGGAATGATAAAAGGAATTAATATCGCACATTGAAACGTGCCAGAAAATATTTGTGGAACATTTAAAATGAAATACACGGCAGAACATAGAGGAACATTTTGAAGTGTACATATGTATAAAAGTATCGAGTTTGGCTAGAATTTCACAGTATTTATGGTTGCTGACCTGAGTGAAGAATCGCTCTCTCGCTTCAGCCATGCTCTCGTTGCGTAGTCCATCGTTGTCGGTATCGGTGATTTCAGGATGCTGGGCATTAGGCTGGCGCTGCGGAGTCGGGTCATCTGTTACGTCCACAGCTGGCGTTGTTTGTGTTAAAGCTTCAGCGGGCACGGCCGCCGGAGCGGCTCGCTCAGACGAGTCCTCGGCCATCACTTTTCGCTCTACACTCCCGTCCCCTTTGCCACCAACAACACCGTTACTCTTCGCACTGATTTTCGATTTATTCTTCTTTTTCGCTTTCGTCTTCGGCTTCTTCGGCGGCTTGCCCTCGTGGAAGCGTCCGCTGGCGCAGCACTGCACGTTACCCATGTCGGAGCGCGCGCATGTCGCGAATCACTCGGTCGGCGGGAGTCGGTTCGGTCGGTCGGTCGGTCGTTTGATCGCGACGGCGTCGGCGCCAGCTCGCGAATGAGGATCCCAGCGTCGCGGCGCCACCCACCCGCCGGTATTTTTGACGCAAACTTCGGAATCGCGCTGACCGCCGATTACGCGGATGCCGTCGACGGAGGATCGCATCCGAAAGCCGAACCGCGTGTCGGCCGCGCTGGCGTCATCGTGCCCCGGCCCCCGCGCCGCAAGGTCAAGGCGTGATCATTGTTCCCGGCCGCTGCTGCTAGACGCGCGCCACCGCTCCGCACCGATGCCAGCCGATTAACCAGTAAATCACAGCCAACCACCAAAAGCCCAGCGCGAGCGACCGCCAAGCACACCACAGCTCGGCACGCCACAGATAACCGCTATGGTATCGATCACGCTTCGTAAACCAACTTCAGCTGCCACGGGAACGGCGTTGTTACACGTACGATCGCTTTACGATTTCGGTTTATAACGATGTTGTCGCGTTTTTAATTAGAAACAAGTTTACCGAAGTGAAGTCGAGACAAAACTTGTAAAAGAATAACAAGGCTTTGGCTATGCCCTAAGCGACCTTCGTTTCTTTTATTTCTTTTCCGCGCGAAATGTTGATAGCCTGAACCGCACGTGTTGTGGCGGCGGTTGCCGGGCGACCGCTGATAAACAGTTTCCTACGCTAAGCCCCAAACGAGAGAACAACGCGACGGAAAACACTTATAAATATTATGGTTAATAGCAAATTCACCTATCAGCGTTGTCTGCTACGAACGGCAGTTTAAATGGTAAACAGAGGTATTTAGATCACGACTTCCTTCCTGTTCTCGGAACATGTGAGGAAGTAGTCCTAAATATGCTATCAAGTATAATTGATGCATCTATGTTCCCGTGGCCAGTCAGTCGATCAATCGTACCTACTCCTACTAATATTTGTGTAAGTTTGTGAGTATGTGTGTGTGCGTGTGTGTGTGTTTGTTATTCCTCCACGCTAAAACGGCTGGATGGATTGGGATGATATTTGGTAGGAGGATAGTTGGACGTTTGGAATAAGACATACCTAGGCTACTTTTATCCGGATATTCCACGATATTCGACGGAATAAAATCTCTAAATCTCATCCGCTGGGTATAGTCATGAAATTAGGCACTGTTTATAACGCAACGTCAATAAAGACCACTATGCCATTTTTGGGAGTTCCTACGGGAATTTAGTAAAATCTCGGAATTTAAATTCAATTTCTGGATCTAATTAATGATTTGTTTACGCTTGCGAAGCGGGGGGTAACACTGTTTACAATATTTTAAGCCTTATAAAATTACTTGTATATAAAAGAAATGAATATCTATTTGCTTCAACTAATTCATAAATCGAGTGTCACCGTTTCAATACAGTTATGCAGCATTGTATTGTGTAGGTATTACCGGCGATGCAAGCACCGTAGCCAGGTCATTAGTATTGGTGACGCGTAGTTCATAAATTTAACTATTAAAATTTATTGGTAAGTATTGTACCTGGCACTTTGTACGTGTGTCCCATATTAGAATTTCAACTAATATGTATATGAGAAATACATCGATAGTTCTCAGAATGTATTTCAGTTGCGCAAAGATGCAGTTCACATTGCAAAACGCTCATGTCTCGATGTTACCTTTTTACTATATTTACACACGATGCATAAGTATGCTAATGATTTCGATCTCGTACGTAGACGGTTTAGAAGCTATAAAGAACCCTTTAAACAATAAATAGGCGTTCGTAAACTTAGTAATACATTAATTTGAATACGAAACACCAAGACAACAATTATTTGTTCAAAATCACTACGGAACGAAGTGCAGTAAAAAACTTAGTTTTTTTTGTATAAATAATAATGTTTTTCCATCGTATTTTTCCGATAAGTTCGTATTTTTCATGCTTTCTCAATCAGCTTAAAGATAAGATAACATTTATTTGCAGAAAAAGGGTTAATTACACGTCTTAGTGTTATGTTAGATATCGTTCCTTCTTTTTCAGCTGCATTCATACAGCATGCAAATGATGCATTCAGTAAATTTCAGTGAGTAAACTAGTTGAGAGAGCAAGATGAATACGAAACTTTCCGACAAAACACGAATGACAAAGCATTATTCACTA
Source organism: Choristoneura fumiferana (assembly GCF_025370935.1). Taxonomy (NCBI): domain Eukaryota; kingdom Metazoa; phylum Arthropoda; class Insecta; order Lepidoptera; family Tortricidae; genus Choristoneura; species Choristoneura fumiferana. The sequence goes on along the minus strand of NC_133476.1, from coordinate 8,517,997 downwards.
CATCTGGCCCTATATACACGAAGGTGTTGAAGTTTATTCATTT
>NC_133476.1:8472456-8517854 GCF_025370935.1 Choristoneura fumiferana | reverse complement strand
TTACTTATATAAAGCCACCGCTGTTCCTAACTAAGCTACACGTTTAATGTGGATCTACAGGAGCGCGTCGGACCGCGCCTGCGCACCAAAGCGCGCATTGTCTCCGCATCGCTATTCCGGAGGCAACAAATATCACACATTGTTGCTATTTATCGGTATTTTAAAACCTCGTGTTACTTTATCTGTGATTAACGAGATAATTTTAATTTACAACTATGTGGGTACAGTCAGATGAAAAAGGATGAAACTAAAATTAGTATCGAGTGCCATAAATAAAATGCAGCAAGAGTTTGAGAGATAATTTGAACTCAGGTCAGAAAAATAAAGTACCTAGTGATTTTCTACTCCGAACCTACCTAAGTATATAAAAAAATAAAAATGAACTACTACCAACACACGTTTCAGACATAGCATAAATTTTGAACGTTTTCGGTTTTTTATGCGGGTGCATACTTCTAAAATTGCCTATCTACCTGCTAGATTATGTACTTAATTTTTTATGTCATAAATTTGTGATTTTACATGTGAAATGATGAATTAGATAATGTTTCTGGATGATGAAATTGTTTATATGAACATTGTAGAAATCAAAGTTTATTTAATATTTAAATAGTATAGTTGCTACTATACTATGAACAGAACATCGTCAACGTGGAGCGCCTGGAGAATCGCACAAAGCAAACAACTTCAAGCAAGCATATCAAACATTTTGCTGCACTAGGCGCAAATGAATCACTCCAGCCATCACAGAAATGAGGGTCGCGTATCTATGTTTTGTATTCCCTGTCCTGTAACATTTCTAACTGAGAGGGCTGATTGGAGCGCCGAAAGTTCGCATAAACTTTGCTAGTCATACCTACTGTAATTTTGTCCGAATCATCGTTTATCATAATTTTTTCCCACTGAACCTTTTCTGAATTTTTTACATGGTCATCCTATAAAAATTATAGGTAAAGTTAGGTTTGTTTTATAACAATTCTGAACAATTCGGACGATCGGATGGCCAAGTGGTTAGAGAACTGACTACGAAGCTTGAGGTTCCGGGTTCGATTCCCGCCGGGGTAGATATTTGTATGAATAATACGAATGTTTGTTCTCGGGTCTTGGATGTTCAATATGTATTTACGTATGTATTTATCTATATAAGTACTAGCTTTTGCCCGCGACTTCGTCCGCGTGTACTTTAGTTATCAGGGCATATGTTTTAATTAAATCCCGTTATAATTGTGGACATTTGTATCTGTGTACATAGCGAAGTACTGCCGTAAACGATAGGTAACAGTTTACTAAGTACTTCGCTATAAACAACATTTTTTACCAGTTTTAAAGCTAGTTTATGAAAAGTTTTATGCAAAGCACGAGAGTAAATAATTATCTCGTGTGCTTCCGGCGAGAACGAATCTTACTCTAGAACCGAATTATATATTCAAAATTGCACTGTACATAATAGTTTGTAAATTAGTTAAAAGATAAATAAGAACGGATAATCACAAAAAATTACGCTTATATTAATTATATATTGATTTTATTATGCACAATCCAATGAGTAATTTTTAAGTTAGGTACCTACTGCATAATTATTTGCAAATTATTTCACACATCATTTTAAATATCATTCAATTTCCACATTTTAGTTGTACATTTTGTATGAAAACCCCTCCCCTATTGAATTTGCCAACACCATACGGATCATTTTAAATTGTAACCAGCTTATTTTTAGTCTAGAAATAAGGAGTATCATAGAAACTCCCCCCTAATAAATCGAAAGCTACTTCTTCTTTCTTTATCTTTGCCTAATTGAGAACTTATACACCTATTTTCATACTTCTAAATCCATAAAGGAGAAAATTTTCATACAAACTTTATCCCCCCCATTTTACCCTTTAGGGGGGAATTTTATCCATTTCACTTACACAGATATTTTTTAATTGTTATCGAGAACTTATATAAGTACTTAGCTATTTTCATACTTCTAAGTTCAAAAAAATTTCCATACAAACTTTACCCCCCATTTTACCCCTTTAGAGGGGAATTTATCCATTTCACTTACACAGATAATTTTTAATTGTAATCGAAAACTTATGCACTTATTTTCATACTTCTTGGTCCAGAAATGAGAAAATCCATACAAAACTTTACCCCCCATTTCACCCCTTTAGGGGGAATTTATCCATTTCATCTAGATAGATAATTTTTAATTGTAATCGAGGACCTATACACCTATTTTCATACTTCTAAGTCCAGAAATGAGAAAATTCCATAAAAACTTCACCCCCTATTTCACCCCCTTAGGGGATGAATTTCTAAAAATCCTTTCTTAGTGCTCATTTTACATCATAAAAAGAACCTCTGTACCAAATTTCAAGTTTCTAGGCTCAGCGGTTTGGGCTGTGCGTTGATCTATAAGTCAGTCAGTTTCTTCTTTTATATATATAACTAGCTTTTGCCCGCGGCTTCGCTCGCGTTAAATTTGGGAGTAACATACATTTACTTTCTGCGATCCTTTTTCGTGTTTGATTAATTTTTCGGAGGATTACATGGAAATACAAATACAGACAGATTTTCTTTTAGACAGATGGTGCAAATTTTGTAATACAAAAATCGACCTACATACGTAATTAATTATGATTCTTACCAACTTTGAAACCCTGCTTCGCTGATTCAGGGTTGGAATTTTAGAAAACGAAGTACATACTACGCGTTTCTTTTGCCCGCGACTTCATACACGATATAGGATTATATCCCGAGAAATTGTAAAGTTCCCGCGGGACATGAATTACTGTTAAGATCTATTTTAATATTCTTAATTGTCGATTAGAGACACATGTAGCTTTCTATTATTGAAATAATTTTGAAAATCTGCCTCAAAATTGAAACTTATTTTTATTGTGCGGAAAGTTTGTAATTTTTTTTAAAGTAAGTAGTCTAATGTCAATCTGGGATAGTGTATCTTTCTATTGATAAAAGAATTATTTAAATCATCTTAATAGTTTCAGAGATGACCCCAACAAACAAAGAAACAAACAAAGTTGAGATATTTTCCTATTCTTTCTATTTCTCTAATCTTTGCCCTAGTGCACCTCTGCATTACTTTAGGTCCATCTATGCCAAATTTCACACCGTAGCATGCTGAACGGTTGTGTTGCTCTGAAGATGAGCTCTGGTTGAGTTCGAAACGCGTCAGTGTAAAGTGATGGTGGTGATAGATGGATTTGTGTGTTCTTACAGTGTGGAGGTGGAGGAACTGCATGAACACACATTGCATGGGCACAAAAGTAGCTATCATAAAGATCGCGGGTGGGCAAAGTAATTGTGTCAGCTCGTTGAACGTACATGTAAAATTTCGTATCTATGCTATGAGCCCTTGAGGAGTTCCGTCATCAGCAGACGACCCTGGCTGCAGCATCAGGCGGTGTATATCATATAAACGCATTGTCATTGAAATTTAACAATCATGTAAAGTCTTTTGCGTGTGCCATCAACTTTTGAGGACTTCCCTTCTACGGAGACGATCCTCGCCAGGATGAGCAGGATGTCACTGCTAAATAATTGTTACCAGATTTATATCAGGTTGCCAAATCTCCAGTCCCCAGTTTTATTGGTTTAGCGTATGCGTTTTCTGATTCAGTTGGTAAGTATATAAAATCCTCTTTATTCGTTTTATCCCGTGGGATATTCGGAAAATCTTTGAAACAGTTTTTACCTACCTGCATGCCAAATTTGAAGTTTCTAATATTTATAATTACGGAGTTAGGGCCACTTTGAAGCGAAAATATAAAACCCATTTTATTCCCTATCCCGTAAGAATTTTGATAAACCCTGAAAATGGTTTTTAGCTGTTAGTATTACCTACTGCTCGCCAAATTCGAAGTCTCTAATAATTATAGTTACGGTAAAAGAGTCAATAATTGAAAGTGAAAATACAAATCCCATTTGTTCATTATCCCGTGGGAATTTCGAGAAATCCTGAAAACCATTTTTAGCTGTTAGTATTACCTACTTGCATGCCAAATTTGAAGTTTCTAATAATTATAGTTACGCAAATAGGGCCATTTTGAAGTGAAAATATAAATCCCATTTTATTCCCTATCCGTGGGAATTTGGATAAATCCTGAAAATAGTTTTTAGCTGTTAGTATTACCTACTTGTTTACCAAATTTGAAGTATATAATAATTATAGTTACGGAAATAGGGTCATTAATTAAAAGTGAAAATATAAATCCCATTTATTCACTATCCCGTGGGAATTTCGTAAAATCCTGAAAACTGTTTTTAGCTGTTAGTATTACCTACTTGCATGCCAAATTTGAAGTTTCTAATAATTATAGTTACGCAAATAGGGCCATTTTGAAGTGAAAATATAAATCCCATTTTATTCCCTATCCCGTGGGAATTTTGATAAATCCTGAAAATAGTTTTTAGCTGTTAGTATTACCTACTTGTTTACCAAATTTGAAGTATCTAATAATTATAGTTACGGAAATAGGGTCATTAATTAAAAGTGAAAATATAAATCCCATTTATTCACTATCCCGTGGGAATTTCGTAAAATCCTGAAAAGTGTTTTTAGCTGTTAGTATTACCTACGTGCATGCCAAATTTGAAGTTTCTAATAATTATAGTTACTGAAATAGGGTCATTTCGAAGTGAAAATATAAATCCCATTTATTCACTATCCCGTGGGAATTTCGAAAAATCCTTTCTTAGTGCGCGTCTACACCTATTAAAAAACATACATTCCAAATTTCAAGTTTCTAGACCCAGCGGTTTGGGCTGTGCGTTGATCTATAAGTCAGTCAGTCAGTCAGTCAGTTTCTTCTTTTATATATATAGATAAAGATATAGATATAGATATAGATAGATGTTTATGTGTTGCCTAGTATCCATAGTACAAGCTTTGCTTAGTTTGGGCTAGGTCAATTGGTGTCCCATGATATTTATTTATTGTTTATTTATTGGATTCAGAGAAAAAAGAGTTATGACAAACGAACATTCTGACAAACATTACCTACAATCGGAATTTCAATAAGTATGCGAGTCGATATGGATCCGGCTGGAATAGGTAGTACATGGTACTTATCAATATAAATTAATGGCTAAGTACTTAATTTTCAGCAGAAAAAAAATAAGCTTGCTTAGTAAGTGCCTTTGTCTAAATTTTGGGATTACCAGAAATCAGCGTTCAAAATTGTAGGTTGCCTTTGTAGGTTGTTTCATCTATAAGCATGTTTTTTCACCCAGAATTTCCAATATTTATTTTTAGGGCTAAGGTTCTAAACCTTATAATTTTGCCATGTCCGTCCATTAGTCTGTCTGTCTATCCGTCTGTGGCTGGCATGTACCTAAGAAAGCAGAAATAATCGTAAACTACACAATGGCTGTACTTATTTAATATATGTTCTTATAGTGACTGTATCCTGCAGACAAACTGTGAAAACAGCTTTGCAGGGCTATGTATAAAAAACTCTGTGAAAGAATGCCTCTATAACTGTCGTTTCGCTATCCGTTTGTCTGTATCTCGAGAACCGTAATAAATTGCATGACCGGCAACGTAACCGCAGCCCTAATAATGCTGTAGGTGTCCATGGGCGGCGGTGATCACTTACCATCAGGTGAACCGCCTGCTCGTTTTCCAGCTGTACGTAAATAAAAATGACAGCTGAAATTTACAACCCTTATTACGCGAGTCTGACTAACACTTCATGTCGAATGACACATAGGCTAATTTTTTATCCCGATATTCTCACGGGATAGGGATAAAATCTCGAAATAACAACCGCTAGGCTTAAGCAGCGTTTCCACTAATAATGTGCGAGGATGTATTGCGAGGGATGTGTTCCACACATCCTCGCACACACATTTCTGGTGGAAACAGCTGAGCGGAGCGAGGCGAGGTAAATGAAGCGTTTCTATTGGTTAATGAAAAACATATTCCTCGCAATACATCCTCGCATATCTCTAGTGAAAACGCTGCTTTAGAGTTCCGAAATTTTGTATGTACCTAGGTCTGGAATAACAATAGGCTACTTTTTACCCCAGGGATAAAATCTTGAAATTTCAACCGCTGGGTTTAGTCTTGAATTTTTGGACAGTTGTTCTCTTAACACAACTTCAATGAACACCACGATATAAATTTTGGGAATTCCCAGGGGAATTTTATAAAATCCCGGAATTTCAATTGTACCAGACCGAATAGTTTACGCGTGCGAAGCCGCGAGTAAACTCTAGTAGTAAGTACTTAGTATATATTTAACATACATACCTACATATAAGTAATAAGTTTAAAAGTACCTAAAGCTGTTCTATCTTGGCAGGCTTTACGTGGTATGGGGAGGCCATGTCCAACAGTGGATGTCCTACGGCTATATGTATGTATGTATGTATGTAAACTCTTTATTGTACAAAAGAAAATTAACAAAACATTACTGACAAACTTTAAGATACTTGTACAAAGGCTATTTATATGATGATGGTTTTACATGTAGCTATACTTGGTTTGGATAGGTATTTATTTAACTAAATGTAAACAAAACAACGTCAGTTGGTGTCTTAAATATTGAAATTCCCTTTTTAGGGTTCTGGAGCCAAAATGGCAAAAACGGAACCCTTATAGTTTCGCCATGTCTGTCTGTCTGTCCGTCCGCGGCTTTGCTCAGGGACTATCAATGCTAAAAAGCTGTAATTTTGCACGGATATTATATAACGATGCCAACAAAAAAGTACAATAAAAAAAAAAATAAAAAATTTAGGGTACCTCCTATAGATGTAAAGTGGGGGTGATTTTTTTTTTCTTATCCAATCTTATAGTGTGGGGTATCGTTGGATAGGTCTCTTAAAACCATTAGGGGGTTGCTAAAACGATTTTTCGATTCAGTGGTTGCAAATTTTCATTAAAATCGAGCGCCCCCCCCTCTAAAATCTAAACCGGTGGGTGGAAAAATTTGAAAAAAATCAGGATGGTAGTAAGTATATCAAACTTACAAGGAAAACTATAACGGTTAAGTTTTCTTGAGAATTATTAGTAGGTTAAGAGTAAATAGCAGCCTAAGGTATAAAATATACCTAAACTTGGAATATTCCGTACAAAATACGAAATCCTTAGAAAAGTATTACTTAATTTTTTCGTAATGGCTACGGAACCCTATTTTGGGCGTGTGCGACACGCTCTTGGCCGGTTTTTTATCTATCTAAACGTTAACATTTCTGTATTGAAATACACTAGTCTAGTTTGTATTACAGTTTGTATATAGGTAAGTAAAATGTTGAAAATCCTTGAATATACCAAATCTGGTAGCTGAAGTTTGTTTACATTTAGTTTTAGTTTGTTAACATACCTATCCAAACCATGTATAGCAATATATATTCATCTAAACATACTGTTATTATTATTTCATATTATAGGTCACTGACCTAAACAAATTCTTAGCACTTCACGTTTCAGTGCTAGTTGTCGCTATCATATTTCTTCTTTATTCAATTTTCCTGCGCCGGAGTGACATGTCCGTTGAGCGTGGGCATAAGCCGAATTAACCAGGATTACAACTCTACCACGACTTCTTGTGACCGGCGGCTTAAAAGTGATTTTCTAATAAATTACGTGTGTTGCAGTTAATCGTTGTGCGGTGAGGGTCTCCGCCACGCAATGAACAGAAAAAAAAAACGGTGTGTCGCCGGTAACACATCATGGCCAAGCTGTAACGTGAATCAGGGTTGTGTGAGGAGGATTTCTTATTTTTGGTTCGATTGCACAACTGCTGTACACTATTCTCTGGTCACGTTAACTGAGTTTTGGGAGAGAGCAAAGTATCTTATTGGTATCTATCTATTAACTAAGAAAGGTAATTCTGGTAATGTGAGATAGTACTTAAAAGGTCATTCATTGCTAGTTTGAAGTATTATAATAAAATAAACAAGGAAAACACATCATCTCTTATATGAAACAAAGTACCCCGTAACGTAACAATAATCACCCAAGCTGTGCTCGAGTCTTGCACGTTTGATTAGTATGCAATACATGTACCTGTTTATCTATATACCTATGTTTAACCGTTGCCTGGTACTCACAATACCTACAACTTTGTTTATGTAGTTTGGGACTAAATCATTTGTTGTCAATTGTTCTACACGAGTAGGTACTACGTAGATCTGTTAATTAAAAGGACTTTAATTAACTGATCTACTTTTTGAACTGTCAGGAGAGGTTTAACCCTTCGTATGTCTTAGTACTCATCGGCGATACCTACTCTTGTTGTATACCTAACAATGATCAGTGCCAAAATTACAAGAGCAAAATTTAATTGAATTTAGAAATTAGCTTTGGTATATAACAGGAGTAGCACGTAACTGATCAGTGCTAAGAAATACAAAGGGTTAATCGGGTGAATACGTCTTCTTTTAACAGTGTCAATGCCAAGACAATGAGCGAAAGCAAACTCAAAAAACTAATTCCAATTATAATCGATCAGATTTAAACAAAATAATTCACGACTCCATCAAAAATTAAACGGCATTAGATTAATGCGTTTTAAAGTGTTAATTGACGATCATTTTATGCGTTTGCTGAATTGACATAAGAGCACACGCGTCAAACCGACCTCGGCTGAAATTAATAGGATTTTTACTCGGCCTGTTGTAGACGATGTTTTATTTCAAAGTCGTGATTTCACCTTTGAACTGGCGAATTGAAGCGGTACATGATAAAATAAGAACGTGAGGACTTTTGATGGATTGTTTTAGGTACTGTTTTAAGGGGCCAAACAAACTATAAGTAGTGTAAGTAATTAAAACATTGGCATAAGGAATACAAACATTTACAACTTTAAAAGAGTAACTAACTGATTCGTCAAAGACGACGCACAGCGTAAATCTTACCTTCGGCCACAGAATATAATAGTACTCTTCGGGTGAGAGTAGAGTGGTCCTACAGACATGGCGAAACTACGAGTATAAGGATTCCTAGTCCTAACTACGGAACCCTAAAAATGCAATAAGTATGGGGTTTAAAACAATGCTTTACTTACCCTAAACACGGCCGGACCACACATACGGCTAATAGTCTATTACAGGCAATTGTATGCAATACTTGTTTCGATAAAATTACTAGCAGCAGTCGATATTTCGGCTCGCAATAACGCGTAGTTTAAAGCACCTAGGTAGTGTAAAAATAAAAATATTATGTGGCAACACTCCCATCTTAACGTCATTCGTTATTTCGCGCGTGAAACGCAACGGTCGTGGTTTTATGCAGATTTTTATTCTCCAGTGGAAAAAAGCTAAAAAATCTATAGTTTTCGATAAAATAAGATGCCAAAACGAAAGAGTGAAAAGGAGGACGAGGAAAAAAGAAGGTCGAAAATTCAGAAACTAGAAAAGCGTCTTGAAAGATATCGGTCGAGGGAAATAACAACACCACCAAATAGTAACAACCGTAAGTACTATACTTGTTGCGATATTACTTTGTAACTGAGTCAACGGTGTTTGCGCCTTTGTACGTTGTACAAAACCACAACGCACGTTGTGCGTTCAGTGCATTCCCGTTGGGAATGGAAAGCCCTTACTTTATCAAGCATCTCGACTAATACATTAATCACGTTGTGATTCTGTAATATTTTCGTTGAAAATATTCATCATATTCACCTATTACGACACCCGATACAATGCTTAACAGTTGCGTACTTTGTATTCTCCGTTGGAGAATGTATGTGTTCCGTTGGAACATAATATAATGTATGATATGATAAGTCACACATTTCATTACATAATAATTTTAAAAATAATGCCCATGCATTTGCATACTGTAAGCTCTAAACGTGAGGGTGATCTTTAGAGGCCCATGTACCTACCTACCTGTTCTTATGCTTTAGTTAGACTATGGTCATGGTATTCAAAATCATGTGGATTCAATTTTTACTTGGTACGTTCCAGACATTGAACAACAAGGGCAGGATGAGGTAGAGACTGAGGCTGAAGCATTTTCAATCCTGGAGGTTGAAGAAGTTACGGATGAAGGTGTAGATTCCCTTCCGAATGAAGTATTGATGGCCCTGGGTGATGAAAATGCCCAAGAAAAGGGATATGGAGAGGATATCCACAGTGACATTACCAAAAGGATGGATGGGATCCTCATGAAAGGGTTGCCTAAAGAGCAAAAGGAGATTATTACTAAAAACTTGTTAATTCCAGCGAACATGATGCTGTTGGAGGCACCCAAGCTCAATAATGAGCTCAATGCGATTTTAAGCTCTTCGACAAAAACAAGAGACAAACTTCTAGAAGGGAGACAGCAAGACCTAGGTCTAGCAGGAGCATCAGTTTTATATGCCATTCACAAGCTATCACGAGGCGAAGACAAGATTGACATAATCAAGTCTTTAGGAGATGCGTCCCGGCTACTATGTAACCTCCATTATGAGTACACTAACATGCGTAAGAAGCTGATATCTCCGCATCTGGACAAGAGCCTGAGTCTAAACTTGAAGGAGAATACACGGTCAGACTTTTTATACACAAAATTAGATGAGACGGTAAAGTCACTGGCTGCCATTAAGAGAGCTAGCAGTGCACTTAAACCAAAGCCTCAACCCCAGACATCTACATCGGGTTCAAAAAACTGGTACCAACCTCCTCGACGCCCAATGCAAGGCCCACAGGCGAGGGGTCCAGCTCGAGGGGGACACCACCAGCCTCAGCAGCGCTACCAGCCCCGCACCGCCACGAGGGGCCAGGGACGCCGGCTACCGCCGCCAACGGGCAGAGGCCGTGCCAAATACCCATAGAGGTAAAATTTTGTGGTAGATTAAGCTCTTTCTATTGTTGCTGGGAAAAAATTACTAAAGATCCAGTAATTTTAGAATGGATTAAAGGTTACTCTATACCTCTGGTAGCTAACCCACATCAAAATAATATACCACTTAATATTACAAATAAGTCTGAAAGATACATTCTCTCCACTGAAATCATAAAGCTTTTGGAGCTTGGTGCTATTTCAAAATGTAAAGCAGAACCCCATCAGTTCTTGTCTAGTATTTTTACAGTTCCTAAGTCTGATGGTACACACAGATTTATTTTAAACTTAAAGTTGTTTAATAAATTTGTAGAAGTTACTCATTTCAAGTTGGAAGACATCAGAACTCTTTGTAAACTTTTATCAAAAGGAGATTTTATGTGCACAATTGATTTAAAGAATGCATATTATTTGTTAGGTACTCACAAAGACCATAGAAAATATTTAAGGTTCATGTTCAATGATAGTTTATATGAGTTCAACTGTCTACCTTTTGGATTGGCAACGGCTCCCTATGCCTTCACCAAGCTACTAAAACCAGTAATGGAATTTCTGAGAGAACAGGGTATAAGGTTAGTTATTTACTTAGATGACCTGATATGCATTGGATCATCTTATACTGAATGTCAAAACAATACAAAAATTACAAGAGACCTTTTAGAGTGCCTAGGCTTTATTATAAACACAGAAAAAAGTCGCCTCATTCCATCTAACATACAGGAATATTTAGGCTTTATTATTAACTCTAATAACTTGACCTTGAGCCCAACAGTAAAGAAGAGGGATAAGTTACTATCAATGGTAAATAAGTTTTTGAAGGTTGAAAGTTGTTCAATTAGAGACTTTGCTCAATTATTGGGAAATTTAGTATCGGTCTGTATGGCTGTTTCATATGGTTTTGTTTACACTAAGACCATGGAAAGAGAAAAATATTTATCTTTGCAAAAGTCTGATAACAATTTTGATGAAACAATGATAATAAATACTGACATTAAATCGGACTTACAGTGGTGGAAAGCTAATCTTAGTTCTGGTTTTTGTGAAATAAAACAATATAACTTCTGTTTGGAGATATTTAGTGATGCAAGTAGGTCAGGTTGGGGTAGTTTTTGTAATGGAAAAAAGGCAAGAGGGTTTTGGTCAGAAGAAGAAAAAGGCTATCACATAAACCATTTAGAACTATTGGCCGCTTTTTTCGCATTGCAATGTTTTGCAAGTGATTTAATGAACTGTGAAATATTACTTAGGATTGATAACACAACTGCAATTTCCTACATTAATCGCATGGGAGGTGTTCAATTTCCCAATCTTAGTAATTTAGCAAAACTTATTTGGAAATGGTGTGAGATCAGAAGGCTTTGGATTTTTGCATCTTACATAAAATCAAAAGATAACACTGATGCGGACCTTGAATCCCGCTATACTAAAATAGATACTGAATGGGAATTGTCGCATTCTGCTTTTCAAAAAATTGTTAAAAGCTTTGGATCTCCACATATTGATCTGTTCGCTTCACGAACAAATGCAAAGTGCAAAGATTATATATCATGGCACAGGGACCCCTTTGCAAATAACATAGATGCATTTACCATAAAATGGACTCCACACTTTTTCTATGCTTTCCCGCCTTTTTGTTTATTGACGAAGGTCATTCAAAAGATTAAAAATGATAGAGCTACCGGTATAGTAGTCTATCCCATCTGGCCATCACAACCATGGTATCCTTTGCTGACTTCATTAATCACATCTGACGTTGTCATGTTGGGTCCATCTGAAAATCTCCTTACTTCTCCTTTCAGAACGTCGCACCCGATGCACGCGAAGCTTATCCTGGGGGCGTGCATCTTATCAGGCAGGCGTTTAGCAGAAGGATGATATCAGAGAGTGGGGTTGATGTAATGATGGCATCTCTATCCGCTAATAGCATTAAACAGTACAGTAGCTGTCTTAAACAGTGGTGGCAATACTGCAAGACTAATAAGGTGGATGTATTTCATAGCTCAGTCCCTACTGTAATATCTTATTTATCATCTATTTTTTACAAGGGAGCCTCTTATCAGACTTTAAACTGTCATCGATCGTCCCTCTCACTCATAATCGGCACTCACATTGGTACTGATGACAGAGTTAAACGTTGGTTTAAAGGTATATTTAAATTACGACCAAAGATGCCTAAATACGAAAATATATGGGATCCGTCTATTGTATTGTCATATATAAAACATTGGTACCCCTTAGAAAAATTAAATTTAGAAAAAATCACGAAAAAGACCGCTATGTTGTTAGCTCTTACTACAGGTCAAAGAGTACAAACTTTGTTTTATATGAGGACTAATAATATAAGATTTACTGAGGATGGTGCTGAAGTAATAATAACTGACATTTTAAAGACTACAGCGCCAGGTAACCCACCTCCAAAAATTTATTTGCCATATTTTAGAGAACAACCCCAGATATGCCCTGCCACAACACTATCGGCTTATATTAATGTGACTAAAGAATTAAGGCATGTTGCAGAGTCCAATGACCATTTATTTTTGACTTTCAAGAATCCTCATGTCTCAGCAACTACTCAGACTATCAGCAGATGGCTGAAACAAGTGATGGCCGATAGTGGTGTGGACGTATCAGTGTTTTCATCACACTCTACCAGACACGCGTCTACCTCCTGCGCACACCGCGGGGGTCTTACTGTAGACAGCATTTTAAAGGCTGTTGGCTGGTCCAGTAGATCTGCGACGTTCGCTAGACATTATAATAGGCCCTTGATTAATAATGTTAGTGAACAAGTGCAGTTTGCAAGAGTTGTGTGTACAGCAGCTCAAAATACATAAAATGTATAGTATTATAAATAATTCTGTTTGACAGAACTTGTTACAATTTGTTATTAGATTTATTTTTATATTAATACTTGTTCAAACAACAATTGTTGTTTAAAGTTGTGTCAGAGGTTGGCTAATTTTGTTTGGTATCTATGTCATAGAATGAGACTGATTTTATTTGTTACCTGTGTCCTAGAATAACTAATGTTATAATATTTTAGTGAGGTTAATTAACATTTCGTTATGATAGTAATAAATACGTTGATTTGATTTTACAGGAGTCTATATAATTCCTCTAAACATCTGCTAGTAATTTTATCGAAACAAGTATTGCATACAATTATAGGGTTAAACGAACTTACCTGAAGTGAAGTTCTACCCAGATTGTATGCAATACTTGTTTCGATAACAATAATGTCCCACCCACACCGATAAGTTATGTAAATAACTAATTTCCCGGTTAAGATTTAAGTTTGAAGTACCTATTGTAGACTAATTTGACTAAGTCAATGGAAATGAATCAATGATATAGTGGAATATACTTATATGTATATTCCACTATATCATCAGATTCACTGCTATAAACTAAATGACGTTAAGATGGGAGTGTTGCCACATAATATTTTTATTTTTACACTACCTAGGTGCTTTAAACTACGCGTTATTGCGAGCCGAAATATCGACTGCTGCTAGTAATTTTATCGAAACAAGTATTGCATACAATCTGGGTAGAACTTCACTTCAGGTAAGTTCGTTTAACCCTATAATTGTAATTGACGGCTCGGCCGTATCATAACACTCAATCGTCTGCGTGAATATAGGGCATGATGTTTTGATACGACTATGAATAATAGCTTCATCGTGAACTTGAACAAGCTGTTATCTTAAGGTTTTGCTGTTTTATGGCAGCTGGAAAAAAGCTGCAAAAATCCCCGTGTCAAGGGTACTTATTATAGGTAGATTCATTCACGATGACGCGTGCCGTGGTTCTTATTACAATGTCATTAATGACTAATTTTGACAAAATCACGCGGTATTCGCTGTTTTTACGTCGCTTAAACAAAAAAAAAACCCATGCTTAGTGCCTTCATACTTACAGGTAGGTACTCCGTAAGTCAGATATTCGTTAAAATATAATGTTTCAAATTTCCGCCATTTTTAGTGACGATTTCTATTGTAAATTCGTCTACTGGTGACCATGGCCGCATTGTAATGTAGCCTCAACGTCGAGTTAATTTAAATACGGAACCAACGGAACCCTAGAAACGTATCAAATTCGCTTTGGAAGTTTAATTAGTTTTATCTTTAAATGTTGATTCGTGCCACCTTCAAATGACTGACTTCAAATTTATTTGTTATTTTACGTGATCTAAAGCTGTGTAGGTACCTAAAGCTTATTCAAATTTGACGTTTCTATTGACGACATGTCTGCCAATTCCGATGAAAATCTATATAAATAAAAATGAATCGTAAAATGTGTTGCTAAGCGCAAAACTCGAGAACGGCTGGACCAATTCAGCTATTTTTTTTTTTCATATCATCGTTAAAGTCTAGGGAAGGTTTTTATGAAGAGAAAAACTGGAAAAATTGCTGGGAAAAAGAAAATGCGAGTATGGAAGTGCGGTAATTAATGCATCACCTGTGGGTTTTAGTAAAATGCGGAGTGATGCGAATGTTTGCTACTCAATTTTATTTAGGCGTTTTGTTTTATTAATCCCCCTTATTTTGCATTTGCATGCTTGCTTGCTTGGCTGGAAGATGTTTGGACCTATAGTGTCTGAAATAGGGACGTTTTCTTCCATTTTTTTTCGTACACTACTTTTTTGGTTTAAAGTGGAACGAAGATTGCCGAGTAAATGAGTTTTATGACGAGTACCTTAATACTACCTACTAAATAATAACAAAAACAAATTTAAATGAACTAAAATAATTTCCTTGCTCACCCGCGACCTTACGAGTGTAGTGTGGTGGTGGTGATGGATGGGTTTGTGTGATTTGTGTGTGTTCTTACAGTGTGGAGGTGGAGGAACTGCATGAACACGCATATTTTGCATAAGCTTAGCTATCGTAAGGTCGCGGGTGAGCAAGGAAATTATTTTAGTTCATTGATATGGACCTCCGCAAAGTAACGCCTGATTCAATAAATTATTTAAAAACAAATTTGTTTACGTTCCTCAATTTACATTGACTGGTTGATTTATTTTGTGTTTTGATTTAATCTATTTATACTCATGCCACCGCATCCGCGGACCGGGAGACGAGCTGTCGGTAGGCCTCCAACAAGATGGAGCGACGACTTGGTTAAGATCGCGGGATCGCGGTGGATGCGGAAAGCACAAGACCGGTCTGAGTGGAGAGCCTTGGGGGAGGCCTATGTCCAGCAGTGGACGTCTTTCGGCTGACATGATGACTCATGCCACCTATAAGACGAGGGCGAAGCAATTTGGGTCGAAGAACTCGAAATGCTACAAACCAAGCTAATTATCAGAGTAATCGAACAGCCCAGCAACGTCAAGAGCGAAATGAAATTGAAAGGATTCGGATAGCACAAACCCGTGCAGAGCGTAATGAGCTGAATGCAGCTAATAATGTTGTAAGTTTCAATCGAGCTGCTTTAAATTACAATGTTACAATTGACTACAGTGCCTAGCAATGCGTTGCTATTGGATCTATGAACTCAGTTTGCCCACATTGTAAGGCATTGAAGTACAAAAATGAAGCCGCTGGATTGTGTTGCGCAAATGGCAAAGTGAAATTAATACCATTGGTGAAATTAATATATATATTATATATATTTAAAGTACCCAAAAAATCTGTTCTGATATATTAGGTAGTGAAAATTAATAATTTCATCATATGCGGCATCATCACCAGAATTTAATTATAACAGATAAGTTTTCTACATCATTATATTTAGTGTAGATAGCCTAGATTTCTGTAGACTTGCTTGCTTCCATGCTCGCTTGCATGCTTGCTTGCTTGCTTGCATACTCGCTTGCTTGCTTTCTTGCATGCTTGCTTGCATGCCAGCTTGCATGCTTGCTTGCTTGCTTGCATACTCGCTTGCTTGCTTTCTTGCATGCTGGCTTGCATGCTTGCTAGCATGCAAGCTTGGTTACACGCTTCCATGTTCGCTAGCGTGCATGCTTGCTTGCATTCTTGCATGCTTGCTTGCATGCTTGGTTACATGCTTCCATGTTCGCTAGCGTGCATGCTTTCTTGCATGCTTGCTTGCATGCATGCTTGGTAACATGCCTCCATGTTCGCTAGCGTGCATGCTTGCTTGCATGCTTGCTTGCCTGCTTGCATGCTTGGTAACATGCCTCCATGTTCGCTAGCGTGCATGCTTGCTTGCATGCTTGCTTGCATTCTTGCATGCCTGCTTGCATGATTGGTTACATGCTTCCATGTTCGCTAGCGTGCATGCTTGCTTGCATGCATGCTTGGTTACATACTTCCATATTCGCTAGCGTGCATGCTTTCTTGCATGCTTGCATGCCTGCTTCCAAGCTTGCTTGCATTCTTGCATGCCTGCTTGCATGATTGGTTACATGCTTCCATGTTCGCTAGCGTGCATGCTTGCTTGCATGCTTGCTTGCATGCATGCTTGGTTACATGCTTCCATGTTCGCTAGCGTGCATGCTTGCTTGGTTACATGCTTCCATGTTCGCTAGCGTGCATGCTTTCTTGCATGCTTGCTTGCATGCTTGCATGCCTGCTTCCAAGCTTGCTTGCATGCATGCTTGGTAACATGCCTCCATGTTCGCTAGCGTGCATGCTTGCTTGCATGCTTGCTTGCATGCTTGCTTGCATGCTTGCTTGCATGCTTGCTTGAATACATGCTTCATTGCGTGCTCGCTTGCATGCATTGTTACTTGCATACATACTTGCTTGCATACTTGGTTGCATGCTTGCTTGCATGCTCGCATGCGTGCATGGTTACTTGCATACTGGCTTGCATGCATGCTTGCTTCCTCGCTTGCGTGCTCGCATTGATTCCTCACTATAAAAAAAAGTACATGGCTAATAAGGTAACACAATATAAATTGATTTTAAGGCAGAACGAAGTTTGCGGGGCCAGCTAGTTCACGAATAATTCGTTCCTGTTCAATTCAATCTGGGGCTCTGGTAGTTAAGTAAGTACTGCCATTATTTAGGTAAGTACTTCGCGCAGTAGGCGGGTGGGCCAATCAACTATTTTACCGACACTTTGGGCGTCTCCTGCGTTACCAAAATTGTCTCTGGCGTTACCAAAAAATCGTACTTCCAACAAGATATTTCACGGTTTAATAGGTTGAACTTACGTAGGATGGCATGTATTCATGTACACCATCTATTAAATTACAGAAAAACCATGTTTACTTACAAAAATCTGCAATTGTTTGAAAAGTGTCGCGGACTAGTGTCGGTAAAAAAGTTGATTGGCCCGGGTACGACCAGACGACCACGTCGTGGTTGTGGCCGTCTAGTGTGCGAGGTGCCTTAGGTCGACCCACATAATATATGAAACTACACACCAAACAAAGTTTACATTGAAACAAGCCGTAAAATTAGTAAAACAAAGGTACTTAAGTAAAGGCTTGGGCTTAACATTAATTTGAATGACTCTTTCAGTGAGAATAAACATTGAAACGTAACTAGTACATAAACTTTGAGTTACGTTATGCTGCCATTATTCAAAAGTACTAATGGTTACATACAAGGAAGGTTGACAAGGATCTAACAAGGATACTGCAGGCAGTTTATTTATTATACTGAATAGTTTCTACTTGTAATTATTTTTAAGCCTTGATTTTGTTGGGCTATAATATTTATTTTAAACTAGATGTGTTCGTATATACGAATCTAAATGATGTTTGTTTCTTTATTTATACTCTTTATTGTACAAAAAGGAAAAAAAAAGGTTACATAATAAAAAGTAAAGAATTAAGTACAAAGGCGGAAAGGCGGATGATGTAACAGATACTAGGCTTTATCCAATTAGGTATATGTATCTAAATCAATCTAATAAAGCAACGATCCTTCGATAGTCTTCTGTAGTTTTATAATTGTCAAGTTCGAGTGTCACATATAAACAAAATCATAATTCAAAAAATGTTAAAGGCTTGTATCAAAAACGTTCTGCAACAAGGTATTTACATATCCAGTTATTTCTTAGCCACCCACGTACACAAACCTTTTCGAAATTGGGCAGGTATATTCTGTATTAGTTTATTGATTCAGTGATATTTGTATCTAGGTTGAAAAGGTTGTACTTACTTAGTTAATCAAATCTATCATGATTTACTTTGCGATTTGTAAAAACTGAAACTGCAAAACATACAACGTAATGACTAACGGTCGTGCTTACAGGATTATAAAAGTCGTGTCTCAAATCATGACCACAAAATAAACGCCAAACAATTCATTTTTGTCATTGTGATTAAACTTTATTTTGCTGCCATCGGGTGAAAGACTAAAAGACTATTAAATTAACAAGTTTTCATATTTCGTCTACGAACAAATAATTATTTATTCGTAGTATATTTCATGAAATTTCGCCGTGGGCGGCCGCGGCCTTTCTTGCTGTACTCTCGCGCAGGCCGTTTGGTCTAAAAATATAACACTGACTCATAAATGTAATTGGATTAAAAAAATAGGTCCATCTGTTTGTTTTAAACGTCATAACGAGTCATAGGTTTTGTAGTGTTTCTGATACGGAAGATTATAGTTTAAAAGATAGACGATGAAACAAACATTCTCGCATAGATACCTATTATTATATATTACCGACAAAAAATTAAGAAGAAAAACTGCGAACAGATAACACAAAACTGAACAAACATGGTAATAAAGACGAATAAAATAGATAGCCTCATAAAAAGAAACCTTGTTGTGTTATTACATACGTATAAGATAGGTAAGTATCAAAAAAATCATGTGATCGGATTGGCTTGTAATTTGATAAGGATTATATAGTTTAGATGACATGTAACTATCTTCTTTTCTTACGAGTAAGTTCTTGTTGGTGGAGTAACCGCCACCCAGTACCTACGGTCTTCGGCCAGCTGTTTGACTACCTGATCGAACACGATACCCACTTTCTTCTTCACCTGGTCAAAATAAGTCTGACACGGTATTTTTTTAAGCCTGCTGAAAAGAAAAGTAAAAGTAAGACGAGACAGAGGAAGGCCAAGATTGACATGTAAGTATAGTGTGTGGTATAGTGAACAAAAATTATCGACAGACTGTAAAAAAAAAAAACGATTCATACTTAACAAAATATTTCTTCATACACGCACGGACCGGCTTCATAGACGGACGGAACCAGACAACAGAATAATAATAATTTTAACAATAATTTCATCCTATTTTCGTACAACGCTATGAGATCATCTCATTACGCTGTAGCAGTCACGAAATCGAAATCGCTTACAAGCATTAAGGAACGTAATAGTAATAAAGTGTTTTTGTGTTTAGCATACGCACATTATCATTAGAATATTTAAACATGTTAACGTGTGGTGAACGTGCATTTACATCTGAAAGCTGTACCTCTATAATGCTGTAAGACTCTGTGGGTGCTGCTTTTGTCTACGTAGTTTCTTATGTTACGCATAGTCAAAACAAAAGTTGGTTGTTTCAGATAGGCAACCATAGTTAGGTATATTAAAATATAACATCTAACTAGTTTTTAACGTAAAATAATCTTGTTATTTCTGTTACCAACAAATCTTGAGTTTGAATTGTTCTCTTTTAGTTTTAAGTTTTTGTAAACATTAATAATTTTGAATAAATGTTTTATAATTATATTTGCCAAAGAAAAAAATACAAACTCTTACGTTACTGGCGGATAATGCATAAATACTATGATGAAACATGAATTCCCAAGGGCGTATTGTAGTACCTGGCTAATCAAAAGTTATTTTTTTATGTTTATATTGAAAGACTGTTATTGTTCCTTTTGACTTTGTCACTCTGTTTATTATTTTCTCTACGAATACAACACGCATGATAAACTAAATCATCGTAGATAACATTTAGTATTCCATGCGGTGATATCTACATTCTTATGCTTGGATCGATTCCAGCTTAAATTGGAATATGATGAAAATCTTGGGGTCCCGGTCGGTATTTGAAACCTGTAATCAGATTTCCTTTAGTTGATGCACTTTGTTAACAGTTAACTCAATTCACTCCCAAAAACGTTTAATCTAGCTAGAACATCAGGTCACCGAGGTTCGCTCGGGCTAAAACACGACAACACGCATTATCCCCAGCCAGACATAGGAATCCTCGGGGCAAAGTTTTCTGACAGGTAGTGAGTTCCTATATTATCGATAATCTTAACTATCGATGCTTGTTCCATATAGTGATCACTCCAAGTTTTGTTTGTAAAATTATGTTTTTATTAAAAGTGTAAAAAATTAACAAAATAATAGCGTAATTCTCTTCTTTTTAAAAAAGGATTTTGATACTCATCATAATTGTACTTCTTAACTACTAACCAATCTACTGTTACTGCGTAAAGATAAAGATAGCTACAATTTAATGATAATGACATTTAAACCAAAATTTATTTATCAAGTACCCGTTCCCGCGACTCCGTCCGCGTAGCATTCGATTACCGCTATCCCGCGGAACTATGCAATTTTCCGGGATAAAAACTGGCCTATGTCCTTCCCCGGGACTCAAACTATCTGCATACCGAATTTCATCTTAATTCGTTCAGCGGTTTAGACGTGATGCAGTAACAAACAAACAAACAGACTTACAAACTTTCGCATTTATTTTTAGTGGGATTAGTTAGATTAGTTCACTCACACTAGTGCATCGGTAAAACACGAAGATTGTTAATCAGCCATTAGTAAAAATTGGGATGATTCACGTTCTGAAACCCAGACACTATTAAGATTCAAGTACTTATCAAGAAACGTGTAACGATCGGGGCGCGGTCGAAATCCGAACATCGTCGCAGGCGCATGTATCACGTTGAATACGCGATTTGCGCGGCAGGGCTGCCAATTGGCACATTTTTTAATGAGATGACTAAGTCTAATGACGTTACGGTTGGCACTGCCGAAGAGGACCTATGTATATTGCAAAAAACAATCTTATCTGACTTGCTTAAGTGCGGATTTTTACTTATTGTCAAACTAAAATAAAACACGTAAAAATAATAGTTTACAAAAAGAGATCGATATACAAAGCCGAACTTATCTTATAAATCATATATCTTATATTACTGTACCTATGTCTACTGATTATCCACGGATATAGTTATAAATATACTTAGTTCAAATAAAACTGAAAACATGTGCATGTATAAAATTATTCATAAATTTCATTTTATGACAAGTGGCAACCCTGTCAAAGAACTGTGACGTCACGCATCATTGAACTGCCGTGCCTAGTGACTAAGATACACGTGAAAAAACTCTGACAACAAGAAAACGACTGTAATAATCGTCTGCGACTGAGCAAACGTATAAAATAAGATTTATCGAGAAATTGGTAGCCTTAATTCGTTTATTTTAATATTTTAATGAACAACATGCACCGTGGCTTGTTTTTTTTACAAATGTATAAAATTCATTGTTTCAGTTTCAGTACAACCTACTTTAGCAAATATACCAATATATATATTATAGGTCATAATATCATCATCATCATCTCGCTCGGCCTGTATACGTCCCACTGCAAAGCACAGGTCTCCTCTCAGAATGAGAGGGCTTGGGCCCTTATTCCCACGGGGGCCCAGTGCGGGTTGGGAACTTCACAAATACCATTAAATTTCTTCGCCGGAGTGTGCAGGATGATAATATTAGGTACAAAGTTATAAAATTTACTCACAAATATATATTCAATTCCAACAATAACATAGGTACGTTTTGGAAGCGTATAAGTTTGAATGAAATCGATTTCCTCATAATCGCCTTTTATCACTTTTGAGTATTAGCCATTTTTAAAAATTGCGATCTAGATGTAGTCATAATCTTTCCCTTGATTTGTGTCCAAAATAAAATAAAATTTTATTTCCTAAAGCAAGTCCTGGCTAAGGATTGCAAATGCATCGATATCCGAAATAACCGGAAAAAAAACAGATTTATGCTGCCTTTTATAAATTCGGATTTTAGCATAAAAATCCGTTTTATTTTCAATTACCTACAGTGAACAAAGTTGATTAATATTTATTTCTGTATGTGAACGTTTTCCCTCGATCATTCCCGACCAAGTGTTTAAGAAGTGTAGTTGAGTTTTGACAAAAAATATTGGAAGATCTCCAGTCTTTTAAAATAAATGTTTTCAGTAAACATACAATTGCCTCGTTACCTACGCGATATTTTGTCGAATGATCGATGTAAACAAATGACTGGTTGAGCGTACCTACATACAGGCTGTTGCATGGAAGAATAAAATTAATTAGTACGTGGTTGTAAAATTATAGTAAGTATTAGTGAATAAATTGTAAAAAATACTTGTACTTATATTCACATTTTTTATTTAGTACATTATTTAAAGTCATCTGAATTTCAAAGTAAAACCACGAAGTGCAGGGAAAATTAAATTGATAACTGTTATTTGGATATTGGTAGTTGGTATAAATGATGATGTAGGGCTATGTTTTGTGGTCCATCCATATCTACTTATATTAAACTGGTCTGTTACCCGCGATTCCGTCCGCGTAGAATTCGGTTTTCACTATCCTGCTGGAACTATGAAATTTTCCGGGATTAAAACTATCCTATGTCCTTCCCCGGGACTCAAACAAACAAACAGACTTACAAACTTTCGCATTTATTATATTAAGTGGGATTTTGAAAATGACGATAGTGGTATAGCTATTTCTCAGTTTGTGTGTCAGTCATCTTTCATTTATGTGTTTAAAAAATATTTTTGAATTATATTTATAGTAGGTAAATTAAATTATTATAAAGATATGACTTAGGTGCATCTTACTTGAATTGACGTATACACGCTGTATGCTAGCTATCCAAGTAGATTCTCCAAGGCTGTGTACTATTGTGCTAAACAAGAACGCAAACACCCTTGAGTGGCTCGAATTGCGAGAAGTGCTGTTTTTGTGTCAGCCTGTATCTACTGTCGTATACACGTTACATACAACCTTATACAAGTTATAGGTACATGTCACCAACATAGCTCAAAGAATATACAAGTAAAAGTGGTAATGGGCGGAACATGGCAACGGGTGATGGCGAGACCAGGTTCTCGAGTGCCTCTCACTAGGTGGTCTGGCTATAGGTACATTGCGAGAATCGGTGGATTGGATACCGGGTAATAATACCGATAATTGTCGCGTTCTAAAGGGAGGCCTTTTTTCAATAGTGGCCATTTTCCGGTTGATGATGATTATGACATTACATCTCTGCCTTACCACAATAGACTGTTTGACCACCCCGGGTCTACCATGTGCAATCAGCATCAAAAGTAGCTGTACAATTTCGTATACGTTGTCGTTTTACAGCCACAATATGCGTCAGCAATAAACGTATTCTTCGCAAATGGATTCGCGGGCTGTTGGCTAGTACATTAAATGAGTAATGATACGCAAGGGCTCGCAAGGGTATGTCAACTTGACATTTATAGGAAAAAGGCTACAATTTACGACAACAGATGCCAATTAAAGTGATTACTACGGTGTTGACTAAGTAATTATTAAATTACATCCGCTAAATACAGTAATCAATTATGATGAAAAGGATGGCAATCAATAATACTAATGAAGGGTTAATTATTACAACGAATAAAGGGTAAGTATCTATACGTCTCAGAGCACTTGTGATAGTATGGAGGAGAAGAATTGCGCTTCGCTCTGGCCTATGTGTGAAGTCACACTTGAAATTTACCATGAGCTTTATGGTGAAGGAAGACATTGTGAGGAAATCTGTAGAAATTGAATGGCGTGGAATTTTTATGCTGCTTACTAAATAATGTCATGTTGACATCCCATACATTAGGCAAAGAAATCATAGCGAACTTGATTACGAAGAGTTTCCTCCCTGGTACGTGATTCAGTTTCCTCGTCTTCATCCTGGTGCATCTTACTTTTCACAAGCTTTTATTTAACTTGCAATGTATGGTAATGTGCGGGCTAAATCTTGCAAGTTAAATTTGACGCACTTCAGTGGTCGGATTGACTTTAAATTTGGCATACTTATGTAAATCTGGTGACAGTAAAATAATCTGGTAGTGGACCGGCTAGAATCGTCTCCGCAGGACGGAACTTCTCAACGGTTAGTGGCATCGACTTGAAATTTGGTACGGAAATGCAGTTTGGATCACAACAAAAAGTCAATATAATACAGTCAACAAAAAGTACAGTAAGCAAAAAAGTTTTTCCTAAAAAAAAATCATTTTTAACAAAAACTTATTAGGCTAACTACCTACTCTTACTTTTTGCCCATCACACGAGCTTCTTCGTAAATAACAGGTGGATAATGTCATAAATACCATAAATAAGTATGACCGGTGCCTCAATCTGGCACAGCTCTTTGCTTATCTGTCATGAATTTTCTGCTCCAAATAGCACTGTCATTGCCAAGGTAACGAGATATCGGAATAATGAGAACTTGCCAATTTTTATTCTAATATTTCACCCTGATTGTAAATGAAATTGTACAAGAAATGTGCATTTAGATGTCAACATTCGTTAAATTTTATAACTTATTCCGGGCGACTTCGACTTCTGTATTTATAGGTGTGTATTTAAACCTGTATTTGTACTACTTCTTTTTTTTTATGCCTGTAAATCTATGCTATGAAATGAAAAATGTTTTGAGTAAATATCTCTGTTTGTTAGGAAGATAATGGTCCCGAATAAATTAAGGAATAATGAGGGACGAGGACTGGTGAAATGTTTGTTTTAATGTATTAAAATAAGTTTTTGGTACAATGACAATGAATCAAATTCAATTGGCAAGATTTAACCTAAACAAACTAACATACAAAGCAAGTTTAATATAATTATAGATGTTGATGTAAGAACTCGTAAAGTGTGTACGGGCGTTTAGTGTTATAGCGACGCTTAAATTGTTAAAGCCTTTTTCGCAATAATCCCACTAATATAATAAATGCGATAGTTTGTAAGTCTGTTTGTTTGTTGGTTACTTCTTCACGTCTAAACCGCTGAACCGATTTAGATGAAATTCGGTATACAGATACTTTAAGAGTCCCGGGGAAGGACATAGGATAGTTTTTATCCCGGAAAAAGTTCCCGCGGAATAGTGAAACCGAATTCTACACGGACGGAGTCGCGGGTAACGGCTAGTTGCTTAATAAACAAATGTATTAATATGAAAAGAAAATGCCAATGCATCTGAGTACGTAACTCTAATTACCTAATTCCATGTGGTGCAGCACACGGTATTCGAGCTAGATCCAAAATAGCTTTCCTATTTCCAGGGCACGCACCATCGCGTCCATTCCCAACTTCAAACACAGTTCTGTTACATTATAAAGCGGAACCAGCTCCCTTTGCTAACCACCAATAAATTCTCGAATAATTCGGAACAGCAGTTATTTCGGGAAGTCGCCTGGACATGCTCCAAAAGCGAGCACTCGGTCACTTTCCACGCTGAGTCAATGACACAAACTACACAAAGTGAGTAACAACGCTCACTTGCTTCGTAGTGACGCGCCATTGCGTTCAGTTTCACGGGAAAATCTAAATTTATAAATTTTATTCACTATTTTGATTTCGAACCCGATGTTCTCGAGTGAGTCAGCTTTTCGTGCGATTACAATTTCGTGGGAGTAGCGCGGGAAAACGGTTTTACGTGTTTGTGAGTGAAAATTTTGGGAAGGCTCACTAAGCTACTATCATTTTATTTGTCTTTCGAACAATTGTTTTTTTAGACTATCGCGGTCATTAGGTACTAATTTTATTATTTAAATTCGGGTTTTGTTCCGAAATATTGAGCTTCTCTAAAATCAAGGTACCTACGCCCTACGAATAATAATTCTTATTATTCATAGCCTACGCCAAACAAACCCCGAATTTAAATCATAAAATTGTTTTTTTTTCTTGTAGAATGTCATTTTATCGTTATTTTAACTAAGCTCATAAATATTTGAACAGTGTAGGTATAATATTTATGCAATATACTTTTCGATTCGAGTCGAAGTAAAAACAAGAAATTGTTAAAAGGTGTTGTTCTTACCTGCTCGAGTATAAATATTTATGTATTTTTGCGTATAGCTTCCAAAGATTCGTAAAATATTTAAATGTTTATAGAAGTACAAGCTCACCTTGGCGGTTAAGTACATATTGTCAGTATGTTTAAATCCTATGTCTAATCGCAAGTCTCGACTGTAAGAACTACGTGTATTAATGTATGTCAATATAAAACGCAATTATTTAAATTATCAGTAATAGACATCTTATAGGAGTGCTGCCTAGTTGAGACAACAAACATTTAAAAAAATGCACGTTTATACAGGGTGGAAAGTTTAGATGGGGCAGCAATACTGGGTTAAGACACTAAACTTTAGTTAAAATGTTCAGTTTTTTGTTGTCTACATACTGTTTAATTTTCTTTAAGCATAAAGGATTCATATTAGTAAAAAAACAACATGAGACAGTTTCACTTTGCAAATTAGTACCCTACGAACTGTATGGAAAAAGTTTTCTTTGATTTGTGGGTGTTCCAGTACTTTAACCTTAGTTGGTCTCAAATAGTGTTTTAATCCTTGATAGAAATGGGACCGATTGGCATTAAAAAAAAAAAGTCAAATCTGTAGATTTTCTCGCTGACTATACATTTTATCAAAAATCTGTGAATGTCGATTGTCATCACTCAAAAAGTTAGTAAAGGCCTCCTTAGAGCAAGTACATAGTGTGTAATCTACCGTCATCTGCATTAATATCTGCCACAGCGGAACGTACAAAAATATCTGACACGTCCTACTTGCCCTAGAAATATAGTCGTATCAGATATTTACGCACGCTTCGCCTAATCAACTAGGAGCATGTAGTTCGAAATAAATGATCATTATAACTAGGCAGTGTGACACAATCAATATGCAACATTTACGATAATATGGGCGTTAAGAACGCTTAACACATGGTACATCCTTGACAACTAATTGATGCACGTTAGATCATCAACAGAACCCGTTCACACTATAACATTCCATGTGCTCATGCAAAGGTAGCAGTCGGAAATTGGTGACATTTTACATTTTAAATTACTATCAGACTAGCATTGATATCTATCGTAAAGTTGTGTTTATGTGGTTGTTGAATTCTTAGACAAGCAGTCATAATATTTACAGATCTATTGAATAATATTTCTCCATCGTATTTTGTCCGATAAGTTCGTTTTTATCTTGTTTTCTCAATCAGCTTCAGTAAACTTCAGTAAGCTAGATAAATACGAACTTTTTCCGACAAAATACGATGGCAATAGATTACTCACTACATCTGTATTCGTAGTCTTGTTATGCGGCGTGTATTATATGTATAGGTTTAGTTTTGTCGTCCTCAGAAGCAAGATAGATTAATGCCTAGTGTGTATTAACATAATTGGCATTTGGTCGATCTACCGCCCTAATTGTCATTCTAGATCTATGTAGCTAGAAGCATCCTCCATATGTACAATGGTGATAATATGACAAGACGATATTTTATCCCGAAAAAAGCTTTTGCTCGCGGCTTTGTCTACCAAGGTTAATTCGTATGTTACAATCGTTTGTATGAGTAACTTTCATTTTACAATGGAACTTTTTCCAGTCAGCCGTTTAATATAGTTAACCACCCTTTAACGTGGATCAAATATTTGGTTTTAACCCTTTTACAGATCATTTCTAGAATAAGTTTCAAAATCTTAATATAAAACTGACTAAAATATATGTACACTAATGTACTCGTAGGAACAGCAATAATACCGATAACGGTAGCTGGCACATCCCTAAGCATTCCGATGCGACTTTATGTTATCTTTTTAACCCAAAAAAGGCGAACGAAGTAAGTTGAATACAAATCGCGTAATTTTTGTAACAATTTCATTCCTTCTTGAGTGTGCTGTAGGTAGCTCTAGCAGTTTCAAAGAGTTGTAGGAAATGATTAATTTACATCTAATAGCTGGTACGTTTTATCATAATAGGTCATTCGAGCTATAAATTCTAGATGGACCCCGAAAAAATCTTTTTTATTAGAAATTCGTTATAGCGGAACTCGGAAGATGTAATTTGCAGGTACACGATACATACTCTACTCATATTTGTCCAAATTGTTCACCAACGTCAGAAACTATGAACTGAAAATGTGTCTAGAAACACTTCTCCCCCATCGCTTATAAGTTCATAAAGTTCTGGGTATTCAGATAACAGTAGTAATTTCCCATAAATATAACTTAAATAGTCACTAATAATACTCGTATTAATAATGCGACACCAACGTTATTTAAAAGAGAATTAGCATGGTTGTTTTTATACTTTATTGTTTATTGATCTTATCACATTGTGGTGAACGTATTATTGCGTTTGCTTGACAACCTTTGGTGTCACGAATGGACGAGTAGGTATGTTTTGTGTACTTACACATATTCTTTACATATTCAATCAATAAATTACTTGTGTTAAGAAACACAATTCAAATATTTGTAAGCTGTATTGGCTATCATTCACTAAGCAAGGGCATGTAATGTTAGGTATTTAAGTAGGTAATTTCAAAATAATACATAATGATAAAATTATTAAATGTAAAGAAGTCATAAGAACAGAGACTGCGAGTTGGCTTTTGCCCAGCAGTTGGACTATTTTATACAAGCAAATAACAAAAAAATAAATAATGACTGCACAATTAGCACAAATACCGTTATTGCAGCGTAACTAATGATCCCTTATAATTTAATGCAATTTTCACCGGATTTACCATTAAAGCGTTGCTACATAATTAGTTAATTTAACTCATTATTACATTACTCTAAAAGGTTAACATTATTAGCTATTTTTAATCCTGACTTGACACTTTACAATGAAGTGATCAGAAAGTATCATGTTTGATCATATTTTTTCTTTTAGTGTTAATTTAGTAGTAGTGTTAATTTACACACGTTCCACTCCACCCACACGTGCATAATCTACAAGAAATAGTTTGAAGATAATTAGTTCCTATTATGTTGATACTCGGACTACGTGTTTGTAGTAAACAAACGGCAAACATCTGTTTTATTGACGGAGGAGGACGATAAGGAACGTAAATAAACAGATAGCGATTGAGAGCCATCAAGAACAACTCGCTGATATAAAGCAGAACATTTCAGACATCGGAATGATAAAAGGAATTAATATCGCACATTGAAACGTGCCAGAAAATATTTGTGGAACATTTAAAGTGAAATACACGGAAGAACATAGAGGAGCATTTTGAAGTGTACATATGTATAAAAGTATCGAGTTTGGCTAGAATTTCACAGTATTTATGGTTGCTGACCTGAGTGAAGAATCGCTCTCTCGCTTCAGCCATGCTCTCGTTGCGTAGTCCATCGTTGTCGGTATCGGTGATTTCAGGATGCTGGGCATTAGGCTGGCGCTGCGGAGTCGGGTCATCTGGTACGTCTACAGCTGGCGTTGTTTGTGTTAAAGCTTCAGCGGGCACGGCCGCCGGAGCGGCTCGCTCAGACGAGTCCTCGGCCATCACTTTTCGCTCGACACTCCCGTCCCCTTGGCCACCACCAACACCGTTACTCTTCGCACTGATTTTCGATTTATTCTTCTTTTTCGCTTTCGTCTTCGGCTTCTTCGGCGGCTTGCCCTCGTGGAAGCGTCCGCTGGCGCAGCACTGCACGTTACCCATGTCGGAGCGCGCGCATGTCGCGAATCACTCGGTCGGCGGGAGTCGGTTCGGTCGGTCGGTCGGTCGTTTGATCGCGACGGCGTCGGCGCCAGCTCGCGAATGAGGATCCCAGCGTCGCGGCGCCACCCACCCGCCGGTATTTTTGACGCAAACTTCGGAATCGCGCTGACCGCCGATTACGCGGATGCCGTCGACGGAGGATCGCATCCGAAAGCCGAACCGCGTGTCGGCCGCGCTGGCGTCATCGTGCCCCGGCCCCCGCGCCGCAAGGTCAAGGCGTGATCATTGTTCCCGGCCGCTGCTGCTAGACGCGCGCCACCGCTCCGCACCGATGCCAGCCGATTAACCAGTAAATCACAGCCAACCACCAAAAGCCCAGCGCGAGCGACCGCCAAGCACACCACAGCTCGGCACGCCACAGATAACCGCTATGGTATCGATCACGCTTCGTAAACCAACTTCAGCTGCCACGGGAACGGCGTTGTTACACGTACGATCGCTTTACGATTTCGGTTTATAACGATGTTGTCGCGTTTTTAATTAGAAACAAGTTTACCGAAGTAAGTCGAGACAAAACTCGTAAAAGAATAACAAGGCTTTGGCTATGCCCTAAGCGACCTTCGTTTCTTTTATTTCTTTTCCGCGCGAAATGTTGATAGCCTGAACCGCACGTGTTGTGGCGGCGGTTGCCGGGCGACCGCTGATAAACAGTTTCCTACGCTAAGCCCACAAACGAGAGAAAACGCGACGGAAAACACTTATAATATTACGATGGTGGAAGTTCTCAATTGGCGTAGGGACAAAATACCGAAAATCACTTTTAAACATAGAAAATTAGAGTTTTTTTTTCTCTGTCGATTGGTAGTATTCAAGTTACGATACGCCCCTTACTTTTGCTGTTATCAACATTTATATTTTAAAATAAAATAGCTTAAGGGACATGTATAAAAAATATTTGAGCTGAAAAATGGCGTAAATGTATTATTTTTTTAATATTTGGGTCGTAAGGGGCTGTGGCAGTCTCATATGTCCTTTACGACTCGGCTCATTCGTTAAAAAAACCCAACAATATAATAAAAGGGCGTATGGGTCAATTATTGTTCATTGCCCTTTACATCCAACATTTTATAACGAATAGATAAAAAGCAAGAAGTTGTTGGGCGTAACCTTACCGCCTGTACCTATTTCTTGTACCTAACATCAAAATACTAACGCGTCTACCTACCTTCCACGCGCCGAGCGTTTGCGCATTGCACATTCGTCAGTCGTGTCAGACGTCAAACGGAGGACGTATTTGATTGCCTACGTTGTTCTTTGTCACGCGCGCGTATTTTTTTTATAAGATGCCAAAAGCAAAACAAAAAAAGAAGATTAAGTTGATGGATCCATTAATGGCTTGACGTCGAGCTAACATTTCCGTAATGGAATTTCAGTCAAGGATGTTGAGGTAAATTTTCTTAGCTACTTTGTTTATTTTAAGCTGTTTCTGACAGATCCTAATAAAGGAAGCCTGTGCCCAGCAGTGGGACGTATATAGGCCGAGATGATGATGCATACAGAATAATAATTGGCCTGTATATGTATGTTGAGGGTTAAAAATGGTATACTCGGAACGTCGTAAGGGACATTAAAAAACAGCAATTTATATAATAATAAATACTTTTATGGGCGTAAGGGGTATAAAAAGCAAGAGCTAGAGTAAATTGTCGGTCGTAAGGGCAGTAGCAAACAGACATTTTAAAAAAAGTGTAATTGGTACGTCGTAAGGGCATTAAACAACAGCAACTATAAAAATAAGGAATACTCTTATGGGCGTAAGGGACATCAAAAGCTAAAACTAGAGTAAATTGTTAGTCGTAAGGGACAGTAACAAACAGACATTTTAAAAATTGAGGTTACTTTATGGGTGTAACTTAAAGTAAAATACCTAGCTTGCTTCTTTTAGTTCATTAAAATACCTTGTTAATGTTAGGTCGTAGGAGGCATCAAAACAGATGGTTTTTAGAACTTGTAGTGATTGAAACAACAACTCAAGCAGGCATACTCCCAAATGTGCAAGAAATAGTGCAAGCAAGCGTGCAAGAAAGCATGCAAGCAAGCATGCAAGCAAGCAAGCATGTAAGCAACCACCTAAGCAGGCTTGCAAGTGAGCATGTAATTTTGTCAATCAAATCAACAAACATGCAATTTTATCGGCCTGGGTTAGATGAACATCGCGGGTTACCCCGATCCCGCGATGACCGGTCTATGGTATCTCCTCCAGCGCTCATGAAGCGGGCTGGCGTCCCACTCCCTCACAGCTGCAATCAGTGTGTTAGAGGAAGCATAAATAGTGCAAGCATGCATGCAAGCAAGCGTGAAGCCAGAAGGCAAGCATGCATGCAAACAACAAATCAAGCAAGAATACTCCCAAATGTGCAAGAAATAGTGCAAGCAAGCATGCAATCAAACATGCAAGCAAGCATGCAAGCAAGCATGTAAGCAATAATGCAAGCAAGCAGAGTTAGTACGCCAGTGGTGGTAGTGAAAATCATTTCATCATCATCGTCATCAACAACATCATCAGTTCGTTTATCGCTACCCCCCGGAACTATGCTATTTTCCGGGATAAAAACTTATTTACTTGGCGATTTTTAACAGCTGCAATATCTTCCTTGACCCTCTCAGCTATAAACAAACAAGTCAGCCATAGCCGAGCATTTGTTGGAGTCAGGACCAAACCACTGGATTGAGCTTCACAATCCCAAAATTCTGTCCACGGAACGTCATTTCTGCTCAAGAATGGTACGTGAAGCCGTTGAAATAAAAAAGCATAAAAATGACAACCGGGACGATGGATATAAGCTTTCATCTTCGTGGAATCCTGTTATTAATAAGTGTCGACGTCGGGATGAGTGTTGTGAGTCGGTGTGATGGGGTGACAAATAAAAATCACCAATTGCGGGTAGTTCGTGATACGAGTGCTGGTACTATTAGTGATCAAGTGCGGGTAGTTCGAAGGACTCGCGCTGCTAGGCAGACTTGACACCCCACACTTCAGTCCACTCGTGACCACGGCCACTGCAATGTTGCCGAAACGTCGAGGTAAATATTACTCGTGTGTGTTAGCGTGATAAGTCCCGTTGGTGGTATTTTGACTATGAGTGAGAATCACGAAAGTTTAAAACGTTATAAAAATTATTTGAGTTTTATTTAACTTTTAACTCATAATGTCCATTTAAAGAAAATGTTACAAATTACATATTTTTTAAGGGGACGTACAAAATTATGGCTTTTGCGCGTTTTTTTAAATAATTAAAGTGGTTCTTTGGGTTAATTCACTTTTTTTTTTTTAATTTCTACAGGAACTTACGTCCAAATATGTAGCAAATAAAATATAAAATGTCCTATAAGACCAAAAATCGGTTACTACATTATTTATTTATTTTCGGTTTATGGGTGTAAGGGGCTATGACACCCATATGTCACGGGCGTAAGGGACAGCTATTTTTCTTATTAAGCTTTTTACGAAAATGTCTATAGTTTCACGTTGAAAAGCAAGAAAATTCAAGATTTTACGTAATTATAACGTTCTGCTAAGTTAAACATTAACAATGCTGTGAGGGTTTGAAAATTACCAAAAACTTCTTTTCGCTCTCCTGAAAAGTAGCATTTTGTCCCTTACGTCAATTGAGACTTCCACCATCGTTATGGTTAATAGCAAATTCACCTATCAGCGTTGTCTGCTACGAACGGCAGTTTAAATGGTAAACAGAGGTATTTAGATCACGACTTCCTTCCTGTTCTCGGAACATGTGAGGAAGTAGTCCTAAATATGCTATCAAGTATAATTGATGCATCTAATATGTTCCCGTGGCCAGTCAGTCGATCAATCGTACTCCTACTAATATTTGTGTAAGTTTGTGAGTATGTGTGTGTGCGTGTGTGTGTGTTTGTTATTCCTCCACGCTAAAACGGCTGGATGGATTTGGATGATATTTGGTAGGAGGATAGTTGGACGTTTGGAATAAGACATACCTAGGCTACTTTTATCCGGATATTCCCACGATATTCGACGGAATAAAATCTCTAAATCTCATCCGCTGGGTATAGTCATGAAATTAGGCACTGTTTATAACGCAACGTCAATAAAGACCACTATGCCATTTTTGGGAGTTCCTACGGGAATTTAGTAAAATCTCGGAATTTAAATTCAATTTCTGGATCTAATTAATGATTTGTTTACGCTTGCGAAGCGGGGGGTAACACTGTTTACAATATTTTAAGCCTTATAAAATTACTTGTATATAAAAGAAATGAATATCTATTTGCTTCAACTAATTCATAAATCGAGTGTCACCGTTTCAATACAGTTATGCAGCATTGTATTGTGTAGGTATTACCGGCGATGCAAGCACCGTAGCCAGGTCATTAGTATTGGTGACGCGTAGTTCATAAATTTAACTATTAAAATTTATTGGTAAGTATTGTACCTGGCACTTTGTACGTGTGTTCCATATTAGAATTTCAACTAATATGTATATGAGAAATACATCGATAGTTCTCAGAATGTATTTTCAGTTGCGCAAAGATGCAGTTCACATTGCAAAACGCTCATGTCTCGATGTTACCTTTTTATTATATTTACACACGATGCATAAGTATGCTAATGATTTCGATCTCGTACGTAGACGGTTAGAAGCTATAGAGAACCCTTTAAACAATAGATAGGCGTTCGTAAACTTAGTAATACATTAATTTGAATACGAAACACCAAGACAAGAATTATTTGTTCAAAAATCACTACGGAACGAAGTGCAGTAAAAAACGTAGTTTTTTTTTGTATAAATAATAATGTTTTCCCATCGTATTTTTCCGATAAGTTCGTATTTTTCATGCTTTCTCAATTAGCTTAAAGATAAGATAACATTTATTTGCAGAAAAAGGGTTAATTACATCTCTTAGTGTTATGTTAAATATCGTTCCTTCTTTTTCAGCTGCATTCATACAGCATGCAAATGATGCATTCAGTAAATTTCAGTGAGTAAACTAGTTGAGAGAGCAAGATGAATACGTACCTTTCCGACAAAACACGATGACAAAGCATTATTCACTACATCTGGCCCTATTTATTTATTTGAATAAGTAAATACTACGAAGTGCAAAACTCGAACTTCGTATGTTGCCGTCCCGCTGACGCTTATGTCATTTAATACGCGAGTGAAAGGGACGGTGCGATACGAACTTCGATTTGCGAGTTTCGTAGTAGCCCCTCTGTATTATCAGCAACAAAATATGCTACAGCAGGTGCAGGACCCTTGTGCAAGGTCCGCCCGGATTGCTACCACCATATTGTTCGCTCATGCATGTGGTAGGACCTTGTGCAAGGTCCACCCGGATTGCTACCACCATCTTGCTCGCTAATCCTACCGTGAAGCAGCAGTGCTTGAACTGTTGTGTTTCGGCGTGGAGAGTAAGACAGCCGGTGAAATTACTGGCACTTGAGGTATTCCATCTTAGGCCTCTAGGTTGGCAACGCATCTGCAATACCCCTGGTGTTGCAGATGTTTGTGGGCGGTGGTGATCTCTTATCACCAGGAGACCCACTTGCTCGTTTGCCATCCAGCCGAATAAAAAAAAAAGTTACCGGTCATCAGTCCAACCTGCACAAGTGCACAGGGCCTCCCTAAACTGCATCTTCCACTACGTGATTGCCACTCAAGAAGACATTGACTCCTTTCCTTTCGCCTTCAGTTCTTTGAGCAACATGCCCCAATTAGCGCTACTTCATCGTGCTATATCGCTTACTTTGGCTCTTCTTTCATATGATTTCATTATTTTCTTAAATTAACTAAGTCACCTGAAACACATTAACCGCCACGACAGGCTGTGACATCGCAGAATCCGATCGTAAACACATGCGATCTGGGCTGCGACGCCATCTCGTGTCGCAATAGTAGAGAGCAGCATTGATAAATATAGATACATATTTAAAGTTTAAAATGAACCTTTAGTTAACGCTGTAGAACTCGTTTTATGTAGCTCTAAGCTTCTAACTAACTAACTAACTAATTTGGCTCAGGGACCCAAAGAGCACGACATCTGTCCCGATCGTGCGCAGCCTCTTGCCAGTCGTCGACTTGGAGACGTCGCAGATCCGCCTGGACACTGTCCTCCCAGCTCTAAGCTTCTAGGGAGCTTAAATGTTGGTATGTTTCACGGAGCTATTAAAAAAGGAGCAGCTTTAGTCTTCAACGACGAGATTCAATTTACTAATGTCAATGATTTACAATAGGTCATTATGTTAAAAGTTATTAAGACGATAGAATAAAGAGTAAAGTCATGCATGTGTATATTTCGAATTGCAATGTGCCTCAAATGAATGTCATAGTGACTCAATGGTGTGCGTGAGAGAGTTCCCAATCCGCACTGGGCCGCGTGGAGCCATTTCATTTTGGGAGGAGTCCTATGCCCAGCAGTGGACGTATAGGTATAGGCCGGAAGCAATTTATGATGGTGATGATATTATCTGTGTAATCGAATAAACACAATAAATAATAATATCTAATACCTTTATACGATCAATTCTTCTCTTCTTCAATTCAATTCTTTTCAATTACCTATTCAATTCAACAATTCTTTTTTATATATATTTTGGGGATTTCGACTAAATTTGGTATGGATGAAATCGATCTAGCTTGGTCTTATCTCTGAAAAAACGCTTAATAACGAGTTATAGACGAGCAAAGCTCGGTCGCCCATGTACTGAATCATCATCATCATCCCAGCCTATATACGTCCCACTGCTGGGCACAGGCCTCCTCTCAGAACAAGAGGGCTTGGCCATAGTTCCCACGCGGGCCCAGTGCGGATTGGGAACTTCGCACGCACCATTGAATTGCTTCGCACGTTGTGCAGGTTTCCTCACGATGTTTCCTTCACCGCAAAGCTCGTGGTAAACAAATGTGATTCCGCACATGAATTTCGAAAAACTCAGAGGTGCGAGCCGGGTTTGAACCCACGACCCTCTGTTTAGACGATAGGTCAAACCACTAGGCCACCACGCTCATGTACTGTATTATTCAATATTAAATTTACCGACCAAAGTTAATCATGATAACTAAAGGATTACGCAATTTATGGTTTTCTAATCTTAAAATCCATAAAATATGTATAAGACGTTTCAGACAGTCAAATTAGCAGTCTTGTTAGGGTTCCGTAGTCAACTCGGAACCTTTATAGTTTCGCCATGTCTGTCCGTCTGTCTGTCCGCGGGTAAGCTCAGAGAACGTTATACTAGAAAGCTGTAATTTGACATGAATATACATATCAGTCACGCCGACAGTGTGTACAATAAAAAAAGTAAAAAAAAAATTTTAGTTTACTTCATGACGTAAAGTGGCGGTGTTTTTTCCTCGACTAACCATAGGGTTAGTAATATATATTTGGGGTATCGTTGGATAGGACTTTAAAACCATTGAGGAGTTGCGAAGACAAATTTTCTATTCAGTGATCTGTTTGCGAAATATTTAACTTTAAAGTGCAAATTTTCATTAAAATCGAGAAATTGAAAAAATCAGAATGGTTGTAAATACTTATATCAAATTTACAAGGAAAATTATAGCTAAAGATTGCTGGAGAATTATTAGTAGTTTAAGAGTAAATAGCAGCCTAAGGTATAAAATATACCTAAACTTGGAAGATTCAGATCAGTACACAATACGAAATTTTTTTTTTTTTTATATTATTTGATTTTTCGTAATGGCTACGGAACCCTATCCTGGGCGCGACACGCTCTTGACCGGTTAGTTTTATTCACAAAATCGTTTATCACACTTGACAGATTTGTGAGAAGTACCCCTTTACGAAAATATACGAGTAGGTATTATGATTAAGCACGTTATTTTCGATAAGAATGACGCATCAAGAACGTGGTTAGTTAACTAAATATTGTTAAAATTCTTATCTGTGTTTGTTTACTGATTTCTGTTCAGCAAACTGGTTTGACTTGCCCGATCGCAGACTGTTTGGTTGTGTTAGACAATCACTAGCCGCCGGCAAAAGCTAGTGAAATAATATCAAATGTGAATCTAGATGTTACAGTACTTTGATATATTACATGATACTTTAGAAAACCCTCAAAAACTAAATTGCTATCAGTCCTGCGGATTATTATATTTTTAATCAAAAAACAGAAAAAGAAACTTGTTTTTATATTTCGTGTTAGCTCAAACTAACATAACGTCTAGAACAAGAGATGGCAACTGTTCTATATACTTACTCATCTCCCGAAAATTTAAAAGGCTCAAATGTGCATTACCTTATTTATTTAATTTTGTTTATGTTTTATTTCTTAACTAAGGGCTGAATGGAGTCCTTTATCCCCGTATTTTATGAATTAAATTCGGGTTTTGTTCCGCGTACCTTGATTTTAGAGCAGCTCGATATTTCGGCACAGTAGCATGCGCCATGATCAAACTTCTCTAAAATCAAGGTACGCGGAACAAAACCCGAATAATTCATAAAATTAGTAATGACCGCGATAATCTAAAATAACCCTGTATTTTGTGTTATTTTTTCTTAATATATGTTTTTTTGTATTTTTTATTCATTTATGTTATGATATTTATTGCAAATCACATATTCAAATTCAATATAAACCATAAACATAAAAAAAAAAAAAAAAACACACGTAAATTCAAAATTATCAATTTATTGAATTAATATTTTATTTAGGTACTTTTGAAGAAATGGCTTGCCAAGTTTCTTGCGGCGCTTTTTTTCTTGGCAATGGATGACCTTTCCGAAAAGCGCAGGTAGCTTAAGAAAAGTGACTTGTAAAAGAGCCCTTTGCGCCCGCTTACAGAATAAACGTTTTAATTTTGATTTTGTACAATATGGCTGTCACTCACCTATCAGCATCGCTTCTTCCGTAGCCATGGCGACTCCGCGCTCCAGGGAGTTGTTCAGCGGACCGCAGGTGCTGGTCCAGCTCAGCTGTGTC
The DNA here is from genome assembly GCF_025370935.1 of Choristoneura fumiferana. Taxonomy (NCBI): domain Eukaryota; kingdom Metazoa; phylum Arthropoda; class Insecta; order Lepidoptera; family Tortricidae; genus Choristoneura; species Choristoneura fumiferana. The sequence continues at coordinate 8,478,468 of NC_133476.1, read as the reverse complement.
CAACTCCAGCTGTGTGAAGCTTGGAGTTCCTCTTCTTGATAGAGCCTCCTGATACTGAGTATCAGAGTGTGAGGCGCGTCGAGGGACCTGAAGGGTCAGCGGACGGAAGCCGAGGCGAGACGCCGCTGGAAAAAAAAGATTTGTAAAATACTCTCTCTCTTTATACATACTTGGGGGAGGCCTGTGTCCAACAGTGCACGTCCTACGGCTGATATGATGATGATGATAAAATTATAGCTTTTCCCCGCTACTCCATCTGCGAAAAATTTGTTTATCGTATCGTTATTCTGCGGGAATCATTAAGTTTTCCAAAAAAACTATCATAATATGTCCCTCCCAAGATCTCAAAACTATCTTTAATCACATTTAAATCGGTTCGCATACAGTTACTTTCGCATTTATATATTAGTTTAGATGTAGTATTTCTCATGTAGAAAATTTTATAAAAACTGTTTTGTGTCGTCATGTCCAATGCAGGTTTTCAGGCGTAACTCGAAAGGCCTATCTAAAACTAACTAATACTGATCCCTTTTGTTTAGTCCGTCTATTAATTAATATTTATTTTCTGACAAGCGCCACAGCTCCGATCATAAAGTTGTAAGTAATAAATGTAAAATAATACAAAAAAAACCTTTAAAATCTATCTAAAACAAGTAAATTAAGAAAAATAATACACTAAATTCTTTCTTAGGATAGTAACGTTTTTTTCTACCTAATATAATCCGTACTTACTTTGTTTTAAGAATATGATAGTCAATTTCTAGTAACAGAAATAGTCAAGTCAAGTTTTGCAATACGTACCTACATTAATTTTTAGTTTTAGATGTAACTAAAGCAATTCCACAACACACGCGAAAAAATAATCTAAATCTCTTTTGCACTTGATGGAGATACGTTTTAAGGAATAAAGTGATCTAAACTACTTGCATTTACATATTCAAAAGCTCTACTAAAACACCAGCTGACCAAGCCACCGGCCCCACCTGTTTTCCCTATCAATATTAAACTGCAAATATTTACCACTACCGTTTTCCTCAAACAAATCCAATGACGTCATAAAGAAAGTGTTTGATTGAAATCCATGTGGACAATAAAGTGCAAGCACTGTGGCAAAGTAGAAAGGTATTAAATATACCTTTAAATATTTAGTATTTGTTACCAAGTTCATTGAGTGTAAATTACTTCTTTATTGAATAGTTCAGAAAATACGTCTTTTCGAAAGTTTGTTAAGTATTTGCAAACTCACGCTTAGAATGATGGAAATTAGTGTAAACAAGAAATACTTGTACTGAATCTAGGTTCTAGGGTGTTAGTAAACAATACTAATAACCTAGGGGTTAATTGGTTGCAATTAATTATTTAGAAGTACTTTTAATGCACAACAAACAATATAGCACTAAAAGCAACTGTTATCCAATTTGTGATTTAAATCCTGACAAGTTCCTATTTAGCCCTCGCTATGTTGCGGATTTTCAGTGGAACTAATTTATTTTAATGGTAATGATTTTTTTTGACAACAGACATTGGAAGTCATTGATGAATGTCACCGATGTACCTAAAGAAATCGATTTTGCAATCAAAATGCCCAAAAAAGTTCACCCCAATGCAAAAAAAAAAAAATTAAATACATTCAAATGGTTACGACAGAAAAAGGACGAAGCCTACCGATGAGACTTACATCCATACTTCTCTTAACCACGCAAAATGCTGGCAAAGCTAAAATGAACCCGGTGTGTTAAATCCGTTTTCAACCGGCAAACGATATAAGGTGCGGTAATTCTGTAAACGGGGTTATTCCATTTATTTAAAAATTCTCCTAAACGTGTTGATGTTTAAACACTGGCAGCACTTAAATGGACGCCCTATTTACCCTCCTCGCGTCTCTCCAGATGATGCGAGGCACCGGCATCGGTTGACGTGCAATATTTTTTTTTTTGGTCGAGTGCATTTCGTGCCAAAAAATAAATACGAAATAACCCCAACATCGCTATCTCTAAAACCTTGATAAGTTACAAGATTGAACTATTGATGTTATGACAAATAATCGTTTTTGCGAATGACTGTGTCAGTCTAAAAGGCCTAGATATAGTTTAAAAAAAATCCCGAATTACCCCTTTAGGGTTATTCCAGTGAAGTGATTCCCGAAATAACCCCAGCTTACTTTAGTAGTATAATTGTCTGAGGTATTCAAACTTTCAACTTTTCAAGATTTAGATTTTTTTATTTTGGTGTAAGGGGGCCAAACCTCCATCTATGGACCCCAAGCCAACCTTACCTGCCCGTGGTGCACCCTGCCGTCTAATAGACTGGACTCTGGCAGCTGGCTGATTGCGGCATAGTGCAGCCAAAATCGGCACAGTTAAGTCCCCGCCCCGGATGGGCTGCAGCATTGGCGGTGCAATAAACTGTGCCCTACGATCGCCAACTCGCATGCCCAGTGTGAGGATTATGGGCAAAACCCCTACCAGAAATGAAGCGCACGGCAAAGAGATCCCCAGTCCCGTCGCCCCGCTATTCCTTGCCATAGTAGCGTTCATGGTAACGGCGGGCAGAGGATGCTAAGAATCCCGGGCGATCCAAGGCTACCTAAGTAAACTGACGGACGGACTTTTAACTCTTCTAGCGCAGTTGGAAGTGGAGCTGGAGAACATAAGGTGGCATATTCAGGAGTTAAGTGAAGTACATAGAGAGGGAGAGGGCACCATCACTTAGACTCGGGCCACCTTCTGTACTTCCGCGAGGATGATCAAACATCACAGGGTGGCGTAAGGTTTCCTTGTTAATAGGTCCCTCTCTAACAACATTAAGAGATCTCCAGTGTGTCGAACAGGGTAGCGTACCTGATACTTCGGCTAACAAAAACGATGTAGCATGAAGTTTATTTAGTTGCTTGCTTGCTTCTTTGAAATATTATGGTTCACGCGAGCGAAGCATGCTCACTTGCAAGCTTGCTTAAATGTTTGCTTGCATGCTTGCTTGCTTGCTTGCTTGCATACTTGCTCGCAAGCTAGCTTAAATGATTGCTTAAATGCTTGCTAGCATGATTGCTTGATTGCTTGTTTCATTGAAATGTTATGGTTCACGCGAGCGTAGCCGCGGTAAAAGCTAGTTCAAAAATATAAAAGTGACATGGCATTTCTAAATTTTTATATACTTACTAGTATATTCCCGCGGCTTCGCTCCTCTCCCCTATGCTGCTATTCGGGCGGAGACAAACCCACACATCAAAATCATAATAATCTGTCCAGCTGTTCTCGAGTTATAAATGGTGTAACTAATCCAGCTTTGTTCTATAATGTATGTAGATTAATATTCCTTTGCGGCAAATTTGAAACCACATTGCGTGTGGGTTATTTCGGAATACAGAGATTGAAAAAATCTGTAACTATTATATCTATAACGAAATATAAAAATAAAAATGAATGGGGTAATTTTAGCCTAAAAAGAAATATGAATCTTGAGCCAAATTATAATAAAGTCCACCTTTCAATAACACGCAGAATAACCCGCATATTCCCAAAATAGCCCCTGTGCAAAAAAAAATAAAGTAACTAATTTTTGAAATACCAATATTTCCATAAATCGATCATATTTAGAAACTTTTTTATACAGTATATAAGATAGATTAGTGGAAACGACAGAAATATCCTAAGACTTTAAATATAATGTACCAACTCGGAGTAATTAACGAAATTACAAACGTCATGTCAAACTCATCAAAAATCCACGTGGAATTACCCCAAAGCACTTATTGTTTATGCCGGTGGACCAATCGAGATTTGTTCCCAATGCACTCCTAATAAGTATATAATGATAAGGAAAAAAAGCCGATTATCATGACTCCATGAACAGGAACAATTTTAAAAAATGGATTTTGCAGATTAATTCCCAATCTCAGTGAACCCACGTGTGTTATAATGGATAATGCCGGTACCATTCTTTCCAAATTAACAAAGCTTTCAACATCTGGCGTAGAAAACACATCATTGCTCATTTCCACAAAATGTTACTTCCCTATCACTGTGACTTGAATCCCATTGAGATGATTTGGGGCATCATGAAAGCAAAAGTGGCAACTAAAAATGTTTCTATCACGAATGATGCCTTCCTAAAGCTCGTTGAAGATAGTTTTCAGTATTTACATAATCAATGTTTATAATTTTATTGAATACTTAAAAATAGAACTTACTTTACACTTTGTCATTATTTAGGAAGTGACTATAGAAAATTGGAGTAAATGCTGCGACCACGTAAAAAAATAGAAGACGGATATAGGACAAAAGCTACTATACTGTCCCTACTATTCATTGACGTACACGTATTATTGCCATATGTAAGCTGTTTGTAGCGACACTATATCAGGGCTAAATAGAAACTGGTCAGACTTTACTTAATGAAAATCTTACCCTTTTGTTCATTCTTTTGCAGCTCTTTCATTGCTTCTCGAGCGTTGTACAATGTCTGCGTCGTGCAAGATAACGGTCTAATGGAGATCCTTGCAGTCCACTGCCCTGCAGCAACGTGGCCATAACTCGCTTCGGCTCTTCTCTCTCAGGACTCCTTCCATACGTCCCGTACACGTTCTGTTCCTGATCATCATCCATATCGATAAAACTGTCCTCAAACTGTTCGAAACTTTCCAAGTCGGAATCTAATTCACTCCTTGAACCGTGGGATTTTGGACGATAGAACGAATCAGAGTGTCGGTCGGAACTCCATCTGCTTAGGTTCAGGTGTAGAGAAGCTTCGCATGACATACCCCCTCTGAAGCGGCCGGGGTGAACCTTCGTGTCACTTTGCGCTGCCGTGAAGAATAACTTCTAGGCAGTTGGCTCCTGGAGCTAGTCGGTATCTTGCGTTGCTGCTGTTGGCTGGTTCTCGTTGCTATCAGACTCCTACCCCGACCTGCGCTAGGCGCTGGCGTCGGTTCCTTCCGCCGCATTATGTTTAACTACTCTTCTCGACGTAGCCGTGTTACACCCAATGGGCCCCACTACCAACTGACACAGGGAACAGTTGAAAATCGCATGTAACTTCAATCTGTGCGCTATGCGTATCGAGTCCTGACGGATCGAATTACCATATCTTGTAACAAGGCTGCAACTCAGATGATATATCATATGGTAAGGAATGGTGAACACGATCGACCTGGTGATAATTCTGGACACACACACACAACAATTAAGATTAGTTGCGTTGATTCGGGCTATGTTTAGATCCGCATATGTTTAAGACGTAATATGCTGCACACGTTTTTAAGTAGCTTGCGACAAAACTAATTTCATGGTCCCGTTTTAAGTCGTTATAAACTTAATATGGCGATATCAGATCGGCACTGGTAATCGAGCTTGGCACAATTATTTTTTTACAATGTTCTCGAAGTATTTTTTTTTGTGACGCGGTTGATAAAATAGCTGTTATTTCCAAATCCACGTCGATTCTTCTACAGTACACACTACACTGTTTACACTAAATAGGGGAACTGAATTTGAAGCATAAAAGCTGAATACGAAGCATACTCGTATTATGTAACCGAAGCTCTTATTAACCACATAGCTGTACTCAAAGCACAGCTGACGACACTGAACATTCGGCACTTAATGCGAAGAAGCTGCGCCTGGGCATCGTAGCGGACAACTTTCTCTTCACTCATGCGCACATGATAGGCTTTAGATTAATAACTTACATTAAAATCGTTGCCTCGATAAATGAGTTATCTCCAAATTACATTAAAAGAATCCTCACATTTCCGTACATAAATATGTGGGAACTTACCAATAAGCGGTGTCATATATTCCGCATTCATGTTCGCTTTAAGAGTTGTAAAAGTGCTTGATACCGAATTATTTATGAGTCTGGTGTATAATTAAAAAACAATTTTGAAGCTTTCACAATCGTGATGTGTAGTATTTTCGCTAGACAACAATTTATATTTTTTTTTGATAAATTTGACACCTAAGTCGTGGGTTGCAGCACACGTGGAAATAATATACAAATGTGCTGATTTCGGTT
>NC_133476.1:8440183-8472356 GCF_025370935.1 Choristoneura fumiferana | reverse complement strand
CTAAAAGCTTAAAAGCTCTAAGCTTCTAACTAACTAACTAATTTGGCTCAGGGATCTTGGCTCCGAAACGAGAGCACGCCAAATGTAATTTTCGCAAAATACGTCACACGCGTTTAAATCTCTGCCCTTAGTGTAAGTTTTCGGTTACAAAATACGTCTCGATCGCGTTCGCGTTAAAATCTCATTTGTATGGAAACACTCTAGCGGAACGTTTGCGATGTTCGTGTTTCCATACAAATTGAGATTTTAACGCGAACGCGATCGAGACGTATTTTGTAACCGAAAACTTACACTAAGGGTACTCAATTTGTATGGAAACGCGAACATCGCAAACGTTCCGCTAGAGGCGCGGTTCGTGTTTCCATATAAATTGAGATTTTAACGCGAACGCGATCGAGACGTATTTTGTAACCGAAAAATTACACTAAGGGCACCGATCGTGCGCAGCCTCTTGCCAGTCGTCGACTTGGAGACGTCGCAGATCCGCCTGGACACTGTCCTCCCAGCTCTAAGCTTCTAGGGAGCTTAAATGTTGGTATGTTTCACGGAGCTATTAAAAAGGGAGCAGCTTTAGTCTTCAACGACAAGATTCAATTTACTAATGTCAATGATTTACAATAGGTCATTATGTTAAAAGTTATTAAGACGATAGAATAAAGAGTAAAATCATGCATGTGTATAATTTCGAATTGCAATGTGCCTTAAATGAATGTCATAGTGACTCAATGGTGTGCGTAAGAAGTTCCCAATCCGCACTGGGCCCGCGTGGGAGCCATTTCATTTTGGGAGGAGTCCTATGCCCAGCAGTGGGACGTATAGGTATAGGCCGGAAGCAATTATGATGGTGATGATATTATCTTTATTCGATTGTGTTAATCGAATAAACACAATAAATAATAATATCTAATACCTTTATACGATCAATTCTTCTCTTCTTCAATTCAATTCTTTTCAATTACCTATTCAATTCAACAATTCTTTTTTTTTATATATATTTTGGGGATTTCGACTAAATTTGGTATGGATGGAAAATCGATCTAGCTTGGTCTTATCTCTGAAAAAACGCTTATTAACGAGTTATAGACCGAGCAAAGCTCGGTCGCCCATGTACTGTATTATTCAATATTAAATTTACCGACCAAAGTTAATCATGATAACTAAAGGATTACGCAATTTATGGTTGTTCTAATCTTAAAATCCATAAAATATGTATAAGACGTTTCAGACAGTCAAATTAGCAGTCTTGTTAGGGTTCCGTAGTCAACTCGGAACCTTTATAGTTTCGCCATGTCTGTCCGTCTGTCTGTCCGCGGGTAAGCTCAGAGAACGTTATACTAGAAAGCTGTAATTTGACATGAATATACATATCAGTCACGCCGACAGTGGTACAATAAAAAAAAGTAAAAAAAAAATTTTAGTTTACCCCCATGACGTAAAGTGGCGGTGTTTTTTTTTTCTCGACTAACCATAGGGTTAGTAATATATATTGTGGGGTATCGTTGGATAGGACTTTTAAAACCATTGAGGAGTTGCGAAGACAAATTTTCTATTCAGTGATCTGTTTGCGAAATATTTAACTTTAAAGTGCAAATTTTCATTAAAATCGAGAAATTGAAAAAATCAGAATGGTTGTAAATACTTATATCAAATTTACAAGGAAAATTATAGCGGCTAAAGATTGCTGGAGAATTATTAGTAGTTTAAGAGTAAATAGCAGCCTAAGGTATAAAATATACCTAAACTTGGAAGATTCAGATCAGTACACAATACGAAATTCTTTATTTTTTTAAATATTATTTGATTTTTTCGTAATGGCTACGGAACCCTATCCTGGGCGCGACACGCTCTTGACCGGTTAGTTTTATTCACAAAATCGTTTATCACACTTGACAGATTTGTGAGAAGTACCCCTTTACGAAAATATACGAGTAGGTATTATGATTAAGCACGTTATTTTCGATAAGAATGACGCATCAAGAACGTGGTTAGTTAAATAAATATTGTTAAAATTCTTATCTGTGTTTGTTTACTGATTTCTGTTCAGCAAACTGGTTTGGACTTGCCCGATCGCAGACTGTTTGGTTGTGTTAGACAATCACTAGCCGCCGGCAAAAGCTAGTGAAATAATATCAAATTGTGAATCTAGATGTTACAGTACTTTGATATATTACATGATACTTTAGAAAACCCTCAAAACTAAATTTGCTATCAGTCCTGCGGATTATTATATTTTTAATCAAAAAACAGAAAAAGAAACTTGTTTTTATATTTCGTGTTAGCTCAAACTAACATAACGTCTAGAAATCTAGAACAAGAGATGGCAACTGTTCTATATACTTAAATTTAAAAGGCTCAAATGTGCATTACCTTTATGTTTAGATGTTTAGTTTTTTAGACTAAAACTCATCTCCCGAAAATTTAAAAGGCTCAAATGTGCATTACCTTTATTTAGTTTAGATGTTTTGTTTTAGTTGTTTTAGTTTCTTAACTAAGGGCTGAATGGAGTCCTTTATCCCCGTATTTTATGAATTAAATTCGGGTTTTGTTCCGCGTACCTTGATTTTAGAGCAGCTCGATATTTCGGCACAGTAGCATGCGCCATGATCAAACTTCTCTAAAATCAAGGTACGCGGAACAAAACCCGAATTTAATTCATAAAATTAGTAATGACCGCGATAGTCTAAAATAACCCTGTATTTTTTTGTGTATTTTTTCTTAATTATATGTTTTTTGTATATTTTTTTCATTTATGTTATGATATTTATTTGCAAATCACATATTCAAATTCAATATAAACCATAAACATAAAAACAATAATAAAAACACGTCAAAATTCAAAATTATCAATTTATGTAATTAATATTTTATTTAGGTACTTTTGAAGAAATGACTTGCCAAGTTTCTTGCGGCGCTTTCTTCTTGGCAATGATGACCTTTCCGAAAGCGCAGGTAGCTTAAGAAAAGTGACTTGTAAAAGAGCCCTTTGCGGCCTGCTTACAGAATAAACGTTTTAATTTTGATTTTGTACAATATGGCGTATCACTCACCGTATCAGCATCGCTTTCTTCCGTAGCCATGGCGACTCCGCGCTCCAGGAGTTGTTCAGCGGACCGCAGGTGCTGGTCCAGCTCAGCTGTGTCCAACTCCAGCTGTGGTGAAGCTTGGAGTTCCTCTTCTTGGGATAGAGCCTCCTGATACTGAGTATCAGAGTGTGAGGCGCGTCGAGGGACCTGAAGGGTCAGCGGACGGAAGCCGAGGCGAGACGCCGCTGGAAAAAAAAGATTTGTTAAATACTCTCTCTCTTTATACATACTTGGGGGAGGCCTGTGTCCAACAGTGCACGTCCTACGGCTGATATGATGATGATGATAAAATTATAGCTTTTCCCCGCTACTCCGTCTGCGAAAAATTTGTTTATCGTATCGTTATTCTGCGGGAATCATTAAATTTTCCGAGATAAAAACTATCATAATATGTCCCTCCCAGGATCTCAAACTATCTTTAATCACATTTAAATCGGTTAGCATACAGTTACTTTCGCATTTATATATTAGTTTAGATGTAGGTATTTCTCATGTAGAAAATTTTATAAAAACTGTTTTGTGTCGTCATGTCCAATGCAGGTTTTCAGGCGTAACTCGAAAGGCCTATCTAAAACTAACTAATACTGATCCCTTTTGTTTAGTCCGTCTATTAATTAATATTTATTTTCTGACAAGCGCCACAGCTCCGATCATAAAGTTGTAAGTAATAAATATAAAATAATACAAAGAACCTTTGACATCTATCTAAAAGGAAGTAAATTAAGAAAAATAATACACTAAATTCTTTCTTAGGATAGTAACGTTTTTTTTACCTAATATAATCCGTACTTACTTTGTTTTAAGAATATGATAGTCAATTTCTAGTAACAGAAATAGTCAAGTCAAGTTTTGCAATACGTACCTACATTAATTTTTAGTTTTGGATGGAACTAAATCAATTCCACAACACGCGAAAAAATAATCTACATCTCTTTTGCACTTGATGGTGATACGTTTTAAGGTGAATAAAGTGATCTGAAACTACTTGCATTTACATATTCAAAAGCTCTACTAAAACACCAGCTTGACCAAGCCACCGGGCCCCACCTGTTTTCCCTATCAATATTAAACTGCAAATATTGACCACTACCGTTTGTCCTCAAACAAATCCAATGACGTCATAAAGATAAGTGTTTGATTGAAATCCATGTGGACAATAAAGTGCAAGCACTGTGGCAAAGTGAAAAGGTATTAAATATACCTTTTAATATTTAGTATTTGTTACCAAGTTCATTGAGTGTAAATTACTTCTTTATTGAATAGAAAATACGTCTTTTTCGAAAGTTTTTGTTAAGTATTTGCAAACTCACGCTTAGAACTATGATGGAAAATTAGTGTAAACAAGAAATACTTGTACTGAATCTAGGTTCTAGGGTGTTAGTAAACAAATACTAATAACCTAGGGGTTATTGGTTGCGATTTTAATTATTTAGAAGTACGTTTTAATGCACAGCAAACAATATAGCACTAAAACCAACTGTTATCCAATTTGTGACGTAAAGCCTGACAAGTTCCTATTTAGCCCTCGCTATGTTGCGGATTTTCAGTGGAACTAATTTATTCTAATGGCAATGATTTTTTTTGGCAACAGACGTTAGAAGTCATTGAATGTCACCGATGTACCTAAAGAAATCGATTTTGCAATCAAAATGCCCAAAAAAGTTCACCCCGATGCAAAAATAATAATTAAATACATTCAAATGGTTGCGGCAGAAAAAGGACGAAGTCTACCGATGAGACTTACATCCATACTTCTTTTAACCACGCAAAATGCTGGCAAAGCGAAAATGAACCCGGTGTGTCGAAATCCGTTTCAACCGGCAAACGATATATTATTGTTTATGCCGGTGGACCATCGGGATTTGTTCCCAATGCACTCCTAATATATAATGATAAGGAAAAAAAGCCGATTATCATGACTCCATGAACAGGAACAATTTTAAGAAATGGGTTTTGCAGATTAATTCCCAATCTCAGTGAACCCACGTGTGTTATAATGGATAATGCCCGGTACCATTCTTTCCAAATTAACAAAGCTTCAACATCTGGCGATAGAAAACACATCATTGCTCATTTCCACAAAATGTTACCGCCCTATCACTGTGACTTAAATCCCATTGAGATGATTTGGGGCATCATGAAAGCAAAAGTGGCAACTAAAAATGTTTCCATCACGAATGATGCCTTCCTAAAGCTCGTTGAAGATAGTTTTCAGGTATTTACATTTATCAATGTTTATAATTTTATTGAATAGTTAAAAATAGAACTTACTTTACACTTTGTTATTATTTAGGAAGTGACTATAGAAAATTGGAGTAAATGCTGCGACCACGTAAAAAAAATAGAAGACGGATATAGGACAAAAGCTCCTATAATCGAATCACAGACCGAAAGATTTATAATTGTATATCTCACTCGTTCTTGCACGATGCCAATACATACTGTCCCTACTATTCATGACGTACACGTATTATTGCCATATGTAAGCTGTTTGTAGCGACACTATATCAGGGCTAAATAGGAACTTGTCAGACTTTACTTAATGAAAATCTTACCCTTTTGTTCATTCTTTTGCAGCTCTTTCATTGCTTCTCGAGCGTTGTACAATGTCTGCGTCGTGCAAGATGAGACGGGTCTAATGGAGATCCTTTGCAGTCCACTGCCCTGCAGCAACGTGGCCATAACTCGCTTCGGCTCTTCTCTCTCAGGACTCCTTCCATACGTCCCGTACACGTTTTGTTCCTGATCATCATCCATATCGATAAAACTGTCCTCAAACTGTTCGAAACTTTCCAAGTCGGAATCTAGTTCACTCCTTGAACCGTGGGCTTTTGGACGATAGAACGAATCAGAGTTGCGTCGGAACTCCATCTGCTTAGGTTCAGGTGTAGAGAAGCTTCGCATGACATACCCTCTCTGAAGCGGCCGGGGTGAACCTTCGGTGTCACTTTGCGCTGCCGGTGAAGAATAACTTCTAGGCAGCTGGCTCCTGGAGCTAGTCGGTATCTTGCGTTGCTGCTGTTGGCTGGTTCTCGTTGCTATCAGACTCCTACCCCGCCCTGCGCTAGGCGCTGGCGTCGGTTCCTTCCGACGCATTATGTTTAACTACTCCTTCTTCGACGTAGCCGTGTTACACCCAATGGGCCCCACTACCAACTGACACAGGGAACAGTTGGAAAATCGCATGTAACTTCAATCTGTGCGCTATGCGTATCGAGTCCTGACGGATCGAATTACCATATCTTGTAACAAGGCTGCAACTCAGATGATATATCATATGGTAAGGAACGGTGAACACGATCGACCTGGTGATAATTCTGGACACACACACAACAATTAAGATTAGTTGCGTTGATTCGGGCTATGTTTAGATCCGCGATATGTTTAAGACGTAATATGCTGCACACGTTTTCAAGTTAGCTTGCGACTTAACTAATTTCATGGTCCCGTTTTAAGTCGTTATAAACTTAATATGGCGATATCAGATCGGCACTGGTAATCGAGCTTGGCACAATTATTTTTTTACAATGTTCTCGAAGTATTTTTTTTTGTGACGCGGTTGATAAAATAGCTGTTACTTCCAAATCCACGTCGATTCTTCTACGAGTACACACTACACTGTTTACACTAAATAGGGGAACTGAATTTGAAGCATAAAAGCTGAATACGAAGCATACTCGTATTATGTAACCGAAGCTCTTATTAACCACATAGCTGTACTCAAAGCACAGCTGACGACACTGAACATTCGGCACTTAATGCGAAGAAGCTGCGCCTGGGCATCGTAGGCGGACAACTTTCTCTTCACTCATGCGCACATGATAGGCTTTAGATTAATAACTTACATTAAAATCGTTGCCTCGATAAATGAGTTATCTCCAAATTACATTAAAAGAATCCTCACATTTCCATACATTAAATATGTGGGAAACTTACCAATAAGCGGTGTCATATATTCCGCATGTCATGTTCGCTTTAAGAGGTTGTAAAGTGCTTGATACCGAATTATTTATGAGTCTTGGTGTATAATTAAAAAACAACTTTGAAGCTTTCACAATCGTGATGTGTAGTATTTTCGCTAGACAACAATTTGATATTTTTTTTTGATAAATTTGACACCTAAGTCGTGGGTTGCAGCACACATGTGGAAATACTATACAAATGTGCTGATTTCGGTTTTAACAATGGCATAGTCTGCAAAGAATTAAAATAACACGTAGGGTATATCAGATCTGTTAAAAGCTAGGTGTGTTACGGCTATCAAAATATATTTTTAAAAGTGATTTTTGGGAGGGCATTGGGATAACTTAGTAGTATGAAAATATTTGCCTAATTTATGTCTTTAAGTCTAGTACCGTAAATCGAAGTGAGTAGGGACAAAATTGAAGGTCAAACCTCGATAAAAAAATATATTTTCATATGTGGCAAGTTGAATTTTATAGATAAAATATGTTCCGGTGGTATGAATTTTAATTTAATAATGATTATCTGTACTAAACGTAGTTTCATAGTTTAAACAATTAAAACTAAAATATAGGCAAATCCTACCTCACCCCGTAGTCCGAAGGGATAGGAACAAATAAAAAAAAATATGATGGCAAATTACCAGAAAAAAGGAGATATGTCTAAAAATATAACTAAAATACTTTAAGAGCAAGCTGAGCCAGAAATGTTAAGTAGCAAGTGAAAACGAAAAATATTAGTTCTATCCCTACTCCCCCGCAATCCCTTCTCACCCCGTTTTACGATACTATAAAAAACAGCTGTTATTAACCACTACCAATTATTAAATACTACCAATAATAAGAAAAGTCTGGCAAAAGGCAAAAAAAATTGGGAAGGAAGGAAATGCTGCACATCATAGCCACACATTAAACAAGTAGCATGTTAGTAGCAAGGGAAATGGCCAGGAAAAGAGGCAGAGATGTATTCTGGGTCCCATGCCCAATATTCCCTCTTTTTTCGATTTTTGTGCATGAGTGAGGAGATCCAAAGGCTTTATAGAATGAGTAGAGCCTACAAATAAATATTTATTCGTAGAGTAGAGCAGTGTTCGGTTGGCTAAAGCAGAGCATCTTCACTGGAGCGGGATACACAGAACAAAGTAGTTCGAAGAGCATAGTCAGGCCGCAGGGAAAGGGTGTTGAAGCGACCTCAATTGGAAGTGACAGGCAGTGGGAACTGAGATGAACAGTGAACACAATAATTTGTTAAAGGCATTCAACAGGACGGCTCATCCATCAATCGAGCTTGACAGGCATTCTAGTCAGTTCAAAGTAGTGAAGACGAAGACTTGTTTGATCCCTTAATCAATATCTAAAAAGATTGAAGATAATTTGAAATGTCACGTAAATTGTTATTTTAACACCTTCTTTAAAGTGCTGGAAACTAAAATACCTAGATAGGTACAGTCAACATCATAAATAAGTGATAAGTTCTGTACCTTGTCGCTTTCAGTCGTTAGAAATTTCGTATGGCTTTTCAAACATGACGTTAAAGTGACAGGGTACAAAAGTGATCACTTATTGATGACGTTGAGTGTACTTCTCTAGGTAAATAAACATTAAATTTTTATGATAAATGAAATTTCTTAGCCATCTAGTGGAATTATCTTGAACTAATAAAGCAATACGGCCACGAGATATATTACTTGACAAGCTTCCTAACGCAACAACGTTGTGTCCACATGTTTTACTAGATGGCGTTCATTTCATCACTAGGTTTTGACATGGTTTCATAATAAAATAAAAGTTGTCTTGTTATGTTATTATGATGTTGATTATGATAAAATACCAGAGGGAGGGCACTAGGTATTTCAATTTTCCGATCATAAGTACATCGATAGCAACCAGATACAATTTGTTTACTGCTTCGTGATAGCAACCATTTTCAAATTCGGAATATCACGAAAGCTGTTTGTCTGACTCATTTTAATTTAAATCGGTACAATATACTCAAATTTAACGGATATTTTTGTAAATTCGTCGTCTAAAGTTTCAGACGTGGTATCGCAAGTTAATCAAATCATTTGCTTAATTTATCACAACAAAATAATAAGATTTGATAAATATCATCTCAACAGTTACATTTTAAATTAGGTAACAAGCTTTTCTCGGTGTTTTTAGGGCAAATAAACGACACACCTATAGACATCCCTTTCTCTTCAAAGTTTCTCTTTCTACCTAGTTATCCATGTATGAGCGTCGTTTGTTACAAGCTCAAGCGCCCTTTCACCAGCTTTGGCCAAAATTAACGTAAAGTTCTTCACTGTCAAGCTCGGATCATTTCAATTTACTGTTCATATTTGAGTTTTTCGCAATGGTCTTATGTAGAAGTGAAGTGCCTCCTACCAGCGCACGCGCTCAGCCGTTGTACAATCTTAGTTAGTTAGTAGGTACATGCGATCTCGCTCGCATAGCCGTGCTGTGCAAAATACTTTTATTCAGCGCGAACACCGGTAAGTTTTCACTTTTATCAAGCAATGCGATATTTTTTTTTTATAATATAATATAAAGGTTAGCGGTTAGTAAAGGAAAATCCACAAGACATTATTTTCTGTATGTTTTTGGAAGATAATTTCAAACAGGTTTTGCTGCAGTCTGTGCAGGTCTAATTGCAATCTAAGTATAATTTGTGCTCCGGATTCTTGTTAACTTTGTAGTTGACAAGAAGGTGACTATAAACTTTATGATTTAGAGAGAAATTTAACAAGAGACTTAAAAACTGAAATAACTTATTGCTCAGAAAGGTGCATTCTTAATAATACAGTACTTATTCCGACAGATAATTATTGCTTGTGACGAGTGGCCAGCACTATAGGGTTATTATTCGAGCGTTTTAATCGCCCAAATTTTCGTGATCACATTTTTTTTTGAATTTGCTATAGAATTATAAGATGACGACCTGGTTAGAGAACCTGACTACGAAGCTTGAGGTCCAGGGTTCGAATCCCGTGTCGGGGCAGATATTTGTATGAATAATTCGAATGTATGTTCTCGGGTCTTGGATGTTTAATGTGTATTTAATTATGTATTTATCTGTATAAGTATGTTTATTCATTACCTACTACAAGCTTTGCTTAGTTTCGTACTAGGGCAAGTGGTGTGTCATTTCAAGTGTCCCATGATATATAAAAAAATATGTATACATATATATTATCGACTTTTTTTTAGACTTCATGTACTACTTACTAGATAACCTGGAAACTGTAACAACCTTCAGTCTTCTCACTTCGTCGGAATCTTCTACTAAGTATATCAACAAAAATATACCCACATAAATCAATGAAATAAACGTTCGAATACCCTATAAGCTGGCAAACAGGATATGACTAGCAAAATTTAAGAAAGTTAGCGTGAAGTTATACCTGCAGCAATGCAATTAGTAATTAGTAGGTTCACAGTATGCATCCTCAAACCGGAATTGCAAACGTTGTAGTGTACAATCGCACCATTTGTTTGAATCGTTGTTCGACAGATATAATTACTGATGTCGCATCTGTTTATTTGGTTCTGTTAAACAGATATGGTATTACTAAGAATGTATACATGGTCCTTGGTTTAATCTGTCACAAAATACCATGAAACAGGTCCTAAATATCTTAATTTCATAATGACATACTGACGGTGAGCATAACATTAATTCCGCTGGAGTTCCACAGCATTATGTGCAGGAATGAATTGAATGTTTTGCTTCAATTGATTTGGAAAAGTAGAACATTTTGCGAAGGTAAGTATTAGCTAGGTACTTAGGTACCTGTTTTCTCCAAGATTGGCGGATTTTGATTTTGGCGTCCATTAAAGTTGGTATGGTTGGTACCTAGTGGTGGATAGATAGACTTTAATGTCTTCTTTAGTGTTCTAACGCATTTGCGCTGTCTAAAGTCTGTTCAATATAGGAATGGACAGAAGGAAAATAGCTTCTTTGTAATGCACGCTTTAGGAAGTCATTTAAAAAAATGTTTTTTTTTTAGTATTCGGTCTAAACTCAATTCTAATTAAAATATCGAAGACGACAATATTAGTTTCAATTATTCATTAACTAACTGTTGCTCGCGACTTCGCGATCCCGCGGGGACCATGCATTTTTCCGGGATAAAAACTATACTATGTCCTTCCCCGGGACTTTTAACTATCTGTATACCGAATTTTACCTAAATCGGTTCAGCGGTTAAGACGTGAAGTGGTAGATAACAAACTAACATAGGTACAGACTTACGAACTTTCGCAATTATAATTAATATTAGTGAGATTAACTTTCCTATTTTTCATATCATAATTTAAAAACAATAAAAAAAAACTTTCTTATTTTGTTAAAAAAAGAAACGTCTTCCTATAAAATACCTGAAGAGGCAGTGGTAAAGAACATTCTGCAAGAAACGGAACGTTTATACCTAATATTGTTAACTCATGAAAAATTTTGTGCATTATTTATAGTTCTTAATCGCCAGTTTGGATCAAAATGTGATGACCTTTAATCATATACGAATAGTTAACTTTTCACAACTAAAGCACTGCACCATATTTGATGACATTTTGAATTGAAAGACGCTTGAGCGTCATAGCAGTAACTATGAGTACAATATTTTTAAACAGGGAAGACCGGATGAGTCCATGAAACGTTATTAAACTATGTATAAATATAAATAGAATTAATATTATGTAGCAAATTACGTATTAATATTGTGTTATTTTAAGTAATAACTAATCTACTTACAAACTTAACAAAATTAAGACTTCACAAAAAATGTTTAGAACCCCTTCTTTTGTGACCTTCTAGAGTCCAATTTTATCCTGAATGGACTATAGTGTACATAAGTAAATATATAAATATGTATATCTCTGGATCTACTGAACTGATTTAGATGAAAGTCGGTATACTTATTACAAATAGTTTTAATCCCGAGGAAAGATCCCCGAAATTTGCATAGTGCCGCGGTATAGTCGATAATCGAATTCTACCCGGACGGAGTCGCGGGCAATAGCTAGTATAAATAAATAACTCTGAGTTAACTGTTAGGTAACTAAGTGTTTAATAATGTCCCAATCTATGGAACTGTCGTCCCAGCTTCAATAATTATTTTTTTACACAAAAGTGACTTTTAGTAGGTAGCTATAGTTATTTTACCTACTATGTACTATAAAATAAAACATTACCTACATATTTAAGTTAACATCAGCAATCGAATCGAGTAGGGATTAGCTTGTAAAGTTTGACACGTGCTACCTTTATATTTTTGTTATAGGTTTAATTATAACAGATATTTAGGTAATCACTAATCAGTAATGAAAATTCTTCGTGATTTCCGTTATTGGGTAATGGTTTTCCTGCTTAAAATATTACGTCGGCTGCGTGCGTCGGAGCAACAGACAGCTTTTCCAGCTAACAACACGCAGAAATTTAAATAAATATGCTTAAAAGTTGAATTGTCATTTTCAACATTAAATACAGGGCCGCGTGGGAAATGCAGTCCAAGCCCTCTCATTCTGGAAGGAGTCCTATACCCAGCAGTGTGATGTGATGTGTATAGATCGGAAGTAATAATGATGGATGATGATGATGACGATCGTAACAATCATCTTATAATTCAAATCAAATAAATTATAACAAAAAAATAACCTTTTTTTTGCGAGTATTTGTTTAAGTGTCTTTTTGTATGAAAATGTTTCTGTTCACGACAGGAATCATTCAGCATACGACTTTTACTAAGCCTGGAATGATGAATATTTAGTGTTCCATGATATAATCATGTGCACGTCACGACGTTCGAGTTTCGCACCATTATGAGACGTGCGCATATTCAGCAATCCGAAGTCATATGTTGCGTTTATTGGGGTTGATCTCAGACTTACTTATCAATAAAAAAATTACAACATTACAGTTAAAAAAAACACGCTTGAAATTTCAAATTATACAAAAAAAATAAAAAAAGATACAAGCAAAACTAATTAGGGATTTTTGAACTTCGTCTTCGTCGTTAAGTACTTACCCTTAAATGCACGACACCCTCCGGCCAGTAGAAGTCATGTACCTATAACGTCAGAAGCGACTTAGAACATTTTCATTTAAAGTGCGCCCTTTATTATTATTTTTCAGAATTAAGTAACTTTGGGTTCTTCTTTCAGTCATTCTTATGTTTTTTATTTATTTTTATTATGTTCAGCTGATTACTCAGGCAATTGTGGACCGATTTTCAAAATTCTTTTTTTATTCGAAAGGGTACTATTTGAGGTGGTCCATTTCACCAGTCAAAATCTGAATGATGGGATCCTTAAGGAAATGCGAGGGCAAACCTCAAATTTTATTAGGCATTTTGCTCACTCCTGAGACTAACTTAAAGTAATATTATATACGTAGTAACTTTTAATTATTTTTTTTAATGCTGAGTATAGTATTGGGTCTACTCCTGAGTTCCAAATTTTGAAACTTCACTTTACTTCAACACGAAAAAGCGAAAGTTTATTGTATTTATTAAATTTATGGTATTAAAAAATATATGATACCTAAATTAGTTACATGACAACGAAATATTTCCAAAATGTAAATTTTCCCCCGATATTTTATATCCGTGGTATGAATTCGTTGCACGAAAAGCCGCTTCTCTTGTTTTTTTTTTAATAAGGAGAATTCCGTAGGTATACTCCTTAATTGAAATAAATATTTGTCAAATTGAATGAATTTGTTAAACAAATTTATTTATGTTTATGTAATAGAAATCTTAATAAAACATATTTAAAGTTTAATAACATTTATAATAAAACTAGCTTTTACCCGCGGCTTCGCACGCGTAAACTATTCGGTCTGGTAGTTGCAATGAATTATCGGGACTTTACAAAAATTGTCCTGGAAAATTTCCAAAATTTATATTGTGGTCTTCATTATGGTTGTGTTGTGAATACTGTACAAAATTCAAGACTCTAAACCCAATGCTAAATTTCAAAATGTTTCCTATCCAAATTCAAATTCAAATCATTTATTCAGTAAATAGGCCGCAATGGGCACTTTTACACGTCATTTTTTAAACTAACCAGCGCTTTCGGAAAGACCATCATTGCCAAGAAGAATGCGCCGCATGAAGCTTAGCAGAAAGTAATTTTTTTCAAAATAAAATAATTACAAATAAAATACTTAAACTACAGTAAGTATACAATTAAAGAAAAATTACAAAATAATAATCATAATCATACACGGATGTATGGGTCCCTTAGTTACAAACTATCCCGTGGAAATATCGGGATAAAAAGTAGCGTATGTGTTATTCCAGACGTTCGGCTACCTACATACCAAATTTCATGGCTCTAAGCCCAGTGGTTGTTATTTCGAGATTTTATCCCTGTTATCTCGTGGGAATATCGGGTCAAAAAGTCACTTAAGTGTTATTCCAGATGTCCAGTTATCTACATACCAAATTTCATGACTAAGCCCAGCGGTTGTTATTTCGAGATTTTATCCCTATCCCGTTAGAATATCGGAATAAAAAGTAGCCTTTGTGTTATTCCAGAGGTCCAGCTACCTACATACCAAATTTCATGGCTCTAAGCCCAGTGGTTGTTATTTCGAGATTTTATCCCTGTTATCTCGTGGGAATATCGGGTCAAAAAGTCACTTAAGTGTTATTCCAGATGTCCAGTTATCTACATACCAAATTTCATGACTAAGCCCAGCGGTTATTATTTCGAGATTTTATCCCTATCCCGTAGGAATATCGGGATAAATAGTAGCCTATGTATTATTTCAGAGGTTCAGCTACCTACACACTAAATTTCATGGCTCTAAGCCCAGCGGTTGTTATTTCAAGATTTTATTCCTAGGTATCCCGTGGGAATATCGAGTCAAAAAGTTGCCTATGTGTTATTCCAGACGTCCAACTACCTACATACCAAATTTCATGACTCTAAGCCCAGCGGTTGTTATTTCGAGATTTTATCCCTATCCCGTGGGAATATCGGAATAAAAAGTAGCCTATGTGTTATTCCATAGGTCCAGCTACCTACATACTAAATTTCATGGTTCAAAGCCCAGCGGTTGTTATTTCAAGATTTTATCCTAGGTATCCCGTGGGAATATCGGGTCGAAAAGTCGCCTATGCTTTATTCCAGACGTCCAACTACCTACATACCAAATTTCATGACTCTAAGCCTAGCGGTTGTTATTTCAAGATTTTATCCCTATCCCGTGGGAATATCGGGATAAAAAGTATCCTATGTTTTAATCCAGGTTATAAACTAACTTTCCGCCAAATTTCATCCAAATCCGTCCAGCCGTTTAAGCGTGAAAAAGTAACAAAAATACTCACTCACTCACAAACTTTCACATTTATAATATTATAGGATAGGATAAATAATATTAGTAGGATTAGTAGGATTACACGTTTATTGTTCAACCTTTTTAATGACCCAAAGATGAGGCTTTTTGCAGTATTAAAAAATAAGTACGACATATTTTACAAGAAGTTTAAGTTCAAATTACAATGCATGTTATGAGTATGAGATTTGTATTGTACCTACTGGACACTTTCGTTCCGAATTCAAAACCCCTCTACTTACCGCTTTTCAACAATGTTTGGCATTCTTAATTTTCTGGTGACTTTTTAAAGATGTAATCGCGACTGTACGTATCATTTTTGAGTAAGGGTTTTAAATGTGATTTTTATATTTGTTTCTTAATCGGATTATATTTTTAAAAATGTGTTTGTTTTGTAAACAGGTAGGTATGTGTGGTTTTATTCTTATGTTACATTTAAATTAATGTTCTCGCTGCTGAGTTGAAAAATTGACCAAAGTTTTTTTGCATCTCGTGTGTTTGAATCCCTTGCTGATCTTAGGATTCTAACCTAGAATCACTCATTTCAATTCCATTCAATTATAGAATCCTTCGCTTACTCGGGATTCAAAATCAACACTCGCAACTAAAAACAACTTTGCTCTCTTGTTGCACAAATAACTATTGCGTCGCAAAACCGGGTTATGTAGCAGAATTTTATCACTTTCGTTACAAAACCAAAAAGCTAACGAACCTCTACTACTTCGCCAATAGTTGCAATATTTGACAAATATACAAATTTTGGCATACTTTTCTAACTTTGGTAATTAATTATACAACTTTATTGTACCATGGAGCTGATCTGACGATGGAGATAGGAGGTGGTCATAGGCAGGAACTCCTAAATAAAAACACGCCGTATATAGGCTCATTCGAATCCTCAACGAGTACTTAATGATTGTATTAAAAACAGTACAGTCAGCCATAATAACTTGTACCAAAAATCAACTTTTTGCCAGATACTTGTGTAATAATTCAGTTTTTATGGATTTGTAACGAGTGATAAAATTCTGCTAAGTACCTACATAACCCCGTTTTGCAACGGGAAATCTCTTCCCTCGTACATTACCGATCCCCGACGTTGGTTCTATACAAGGCTATTAGCTACTTTAAAACAGGGTGTTGTAGTAGGAATTTTCTTTCCTCGTACATAACTGGCCCATGACATTATTTTTGTACAAGGAAGTAAAAAAACCCTGTACAAAACCTGGTTTTGGACTAGGAATTATTTGCCCTTTCCCAGTGCTGGTTATGTAAGTTAGTATGTATGGGGAACAAGGGGACACGAGATGTTTAGTCATGCGTTAAACACTCTACTTTTTACTTTGAATGCGAGGAAAAAAAACAATGGTTTGTTCAAAATTACACAGTTTAGTTACAGGCCATCTATTTAAAATTGAAATAACAAAAAAAAATGTTGCTCAGTTTTTTCTTTTCTTTTATTGTTTATAAAGTGACTCTTTAAAAGCTTGCATATTTAGCCAACAGTTTCAAAATTGAAAACTATTTTAAAACTAATTGGACTATGCATAATGAAATGAATTGATCCCTAATATAATTGAATAGATTCATATTCGTAATCATTAATTTGTGTTTCACGAAATTAAATCGTGCTTTTTTATATTTTTGAACAGTTGTCATTTTGAGGTTATTTCCACGCCTAAAAATCATCCATTCACAAACACCGTGTTGACTGTTTAGGGGTTTCCACGTAAATTAAAAAAAAAACCTTTAATCCCTAGTGAATAAAAAGGAGCTTTAGTCCCGATATGCAGAGACTGAAGTAGCATTTTAAGAGCATGAGCATTTCGGGGGAAATCGAAAGGATTCGTGTTGTTTAAAATGACAATTGTCTTTTTGACTTAGTAGCAATCCATCACGCAGAGAGTGCACTCGTTGTATTTTCATTGATTTATATAGAGCCGTTAAAACCACCACTTACTTATTTATTTAGTTTATTTTTAGAAAATTGATTTCTATAGGGAGTCAACTTAAATAGGGTATTTCTGTTAATAGCCAATAACGGGGAATTGTTTATAATTATAATGTATATATATTTTTTTAAAAGAAGCTGAATGTTTCAAATATTTAAATACTGTAATTATTTTAATGAGGTTTAAGACCCATCGATTTATAGAAGCAACGAGAATTTCGAAAAGTACATTATAAAAATATTAAACAAAGCAGACCATAAAAAAATATTTGACATACCCAAGAGAAGTAGACAGTATAACAGCTCTATATACTTCCAAACAAAAGTAGTGTTAGGCGGGGTGTTCTCTATTTAAATTAACGATGGAAGAATTCGAAAATGCTGATTTTGTTTTATTTGTATCATGTTAAAAAGTCATATTGTATTAAAATTATAAAAAGATAAATAAGCGTAATAGTGTTACAGTAGGGTTTATTTTATACTGACGGTTATTCTTTACAAAAAAAACCTTCGGATTTTAGAAGCATTCTTGGGCATTGACGATGACACGCGATCGTGACATGCGGTTCAGTTCTGTTATCTACTTGCAAAACTTTTCAAAGTTACCGTAAAAAGTTATGACATGCTTCTAAAATCCGAAGGTTTTTTTAAGAGCTCACGGAGTGTATGTGTGGGAAATCGTGTTTTGACAGCATGTAAAATTATGTAAATTGATGTCAAATACCCTCTTCGCTGGTGTACACCTTAAATAGTAAATACACCGCATTTTCGCCTGTACCTACCTAATAGGGCTGCACAAGTGATTTGCGTAACTATGTCATATTTACCAGTTCGTGTGGTAAGCCGTTAGCATTCAGTAGGTACACTGTACGTACACTACTATGTGTTTTTAAGTTGGGATTCTGAATTATTCCCGATTTTTTTTTCAGACTTAGGCAATTCAGAGTTGTTTTTACTCAGAATTACGAGCATTATTGAATTTTATGATGAAAAAAATATCCCCAATTATCCATAAAATTTTTATGCGTCTATAAAATCGTCGTAAAAAATATATCGTCTAAAAAAAGTAAAGAAACTGACAAAAGAAATGGGGACACTTTCAAAGTGCTAATGACTGAGCAAGAAGAACCCAAAGTTACTTAATTCTGAAAAATAATAATAAAGGGCGCACTTTAAATGAAAATGTCTTAATACCTAAAATGACTATGACCTGTGTACCTATCTTCTCACAAATTATTATGTCAACGGAAGTTTTTATTTCGATAGTGTTTGTTAATAACATAGTGAAACAAAGAATAATCTAGGTACATACAGTGGAACCAATGAAGGATAAGTATCAAAATAAAATTGGCAAATAATTAAAAACAATTTTTAACCCCCGATCCAAAAAGAAGGGTGTTATAAGTTTGACGACAATTTCTGTCTATCTGTGGCATTGTAGCTCTCAAACAGACAGACCTATTTTGATGCAGTTTTTTCACGTAAAAGCGAATTTTCTTACGGTGGTTTTTACTAAGTTTCCTTAAAATCGATTCAGCCGTTTTTGAGGTATTGAACATTGAAATGACAATGTCTAATTTTCTACATCAGTAATATCAGATGCCGGAATTTCCGTGAAAATGTTCAGCTGTCATAGGGACTTCTCGTTTATCGACTTGCGATATACATATGTATATCGATAAATACAGAATATAATATTTAAAATATGATTACCAGTACAAGTAAACAACACGCAGTCTTATCGCGAATGAGCGATCTCTTCGAGATAACCTTTGGATACCAACTTATTGGAAATTTTATATAGAAATTAATATAAATATATAACATAACATTTTATTGTTTCTTATAAAAATATATATATATACAAAAAACTGAACTGATTAAATATGACATTGTTAACTATTAACTTTTCATTGTTTTCATTGGAAATCTCTATTTCACATTTTCCACACTCAAACAAAACTTATCAGAAAGAGATCGCTCTTTAACGATAATACCTCCTGTTGTTTACCTTTACTTTTAGTCTTCTTTAATATTTTAGATTAGATTTTAATATCGAAGGCGATAAACGAGAAGCCCCTGTGACAGCTGAAAAGTGCCACGAGAACTCCTACCTCTGGTAATCAGTTATCAGTTTTCTGTATACTTACCATCTTTTGCTTTCCATGGGTCAGAGGTCTGCTATAATTTTTTGACACAAGGGACATTCTCGTGGTATTAAAACCAAACGGGTAGTAAAATTCCATTATAACTTTTTTTAAACGAAACGGTTTCGTCGTAGGCCGTTTCGGTCGTGGCGCGGTCGCGCGGATGAGAATAAACTAAGTAAAGAATAGACTTACGGTGGTTGTGGAGTGTTTTGATTTTGTTGAACTACCCACGTAGTTTTAATAATACAAGACATGTTGTACCTATTGTTTTCGTCCGCTTTTATTTTTTTATTCGACTGGTTGGCAACCGAACAAGTGGGTCTCCTGATGGTAAGAGATCACCACCGCCCATAAACATCTGCAATAGCCCTGGTATTGCAGATACGTTGCCAACCTAGACCGCTTGACTTGACGCGGGGATTTGTAGTTATTTAACGTGATAATATGCGATGAAGTTAGTTTCATTCCAATAAATAAGTCTCTAAGTTTAGATAGATAGACAGATAAAAAACTTTATTCACAAACATGCCATGACAATTTTACAAAAATAAACAATTCAAGTTGTTACATATAAATGAAGTTGTCATGGCACAGCCGCGAAAAGGCGCCGACTCAGCATGTGCTGCTGCTGCCATGCGACATTGCTGTCACAGCGCTGATATTCTGTCGGAACCAGTAGGAGTTGACGCACGCAGTCACATACATTTTTTACTCTACTATAATATATAATTTAAGGTTTAAATAATAATCTTAACAGATATTATTTGAGTACAGGTACCTAATGCAAACAAAAACAAAGATTTTCGTAGCCTGGTTGTCAAACAGAACCGACGATATACCTGGTTTAAGCATTGAACTGAAGCTTCTGGCAATCCAATAAATATGTTTTAAACCTTTGCTAAAACGAACTCCTCAAATAGGTGGAGGGATGAACTAAAAGAATTTCCTTGCTCACCCGCGACCTTACGATAGCTAAGCTTATGCAAAATATGCGTGTTCATGCAGTTCCTCCACCTCTACACTGTAAGAACACACACAAATCACACAAACCCATCTATCACCACCACCACACTACACTGACGCGTTTCGAACTCAACCAGAGCTCATCTTCAGAGTGACACAACCGTACACCATGCTACCAGTTGTTAGACTAACGAACCACAACCACCGTTTTAATTTGTCACTGTAACTCCCCCAAGTACCCACATATATTATATGAAACAAAACAAAACTACCTACAAATTATTAATAAATTTAACCGTCCTTCAAAACTACCTTGATTTTTATTTATTTACTGTCAAGGCATGTTTTATTAACTACCATTGCTGAAATTAGATCCAAGCCGTAGCAAGGGAGATGAAACTAAATTTACCTGCTCATTAATAATAGACCCCATACTTACTGTTGTATCTACCCCTACCCCCCCCCACAACCCCTTGCCACAATAATGTAACACTTCATACGAATCTGAGTCCGATAAAGAATGATTTAATTCCAACAAATGTTTGGCAAAATTCGACTTATCAGGATGCTCATTCCTATATGCCGAATGCTCTTTAAATCTAGCATTAAAACTGCGACCCGTCTGACCAACATATACTTTACTGCAGTCATTACAAGTGAGCTTGTATAAGCTGCTTTTGTTGCTTGTAGGAGGAGGGATGTTATTCCAACACTTTGAGGCCAAATACCTAAAACTTCCCCGCTGTCTTGTGTCTGTACGGGCAGAGTATACAGGCTCTATTCGTTCGATATCTAGCTGCCATCGACGACCATTTCAGCCTTTTGTGGAGGTACTCAGGTGCACCAGTCCTCACAACATCAAAAAGCAAAGCAGCAAACAACAGTTCCCTGCGATGCGACACATTTAGCATGCCTGCGTTGTTTAAAAATGGAGTATAATAAGTATGGGAACGTGGATGAACAGGGAATGCAATATCTCACACAGGCATTTTGAAATCGTTGCAAAAGCTTATGAGTTTTCTTTAACAAACAAGAGCCAAAGGAAGTTAAACAATAGTTCAATTTGGAAAGAAGTTTCTCAATTAGGTACGGTTTGTCACCGGCATTGGCGAAACAAATAATATAATTAACAAAGCGTTTGCTTACGGAGGTCCATATCAATGAATTATTATTATAATAATTACTTTGCT
Organism: Choristoneura fumiferana; assembly: GCF_025370935.1. Taxonomy (NCBI): domain Eukaryota; kingdom Metazoa; phylum Arthropoda; class Insecta; order Lepidoptera; family Tortricidae; genus Choristoneura; species Choristoneura fumiferana. The sequence continues at coordinate 8,450,716 of NC_133476.1, read as the reverse complement.
CTCTCGCGACCATTTCATTTACATATGGAATTTATCATGAGCAATGCCGGTGGAGGAAAACATCGTGTGGAAACCTGCACACACTTGCAAAGAAATTCAATGATGGATGTGAAGCGCCCACGTGAGAAATATGGCCCAAGCCGTCTCATTTCAAGAAGTCTGTGCCCTGCAGCGGATATAAGTAGGGTGAGATAAAGATGATGATTATTTCATTTATTGAATCAGGCGTTACTTTGCAGAGGTCCATATCAATGAACTAGACACAATTAGATACTTTGCTTACCCCAAACACATTTGCCTTGTCAGGTAAGTAAAATCGCTGTTTATAGTTCGATAATTATGTCATCAACATACAAACGTCAACATGTGTACCCATTATGTATGCCACATAATAGGAGTAAAAACTACATATTTACTACAAATGTTAGGCCTATGGTTGCACAGAGACGCCTCGCACGCGCAGGCACCGCTTGCATCATTGCACGCTGCACGCGTTGCAAAATAAAATGGCGGAGGAAATCGAACGCATTGCAATATTTGCCCGGTTCCCTGTTTGCATAGCGGTAACGGTACATCCTAAAACGATTAATCTTGAACTAAAAATTGTGGGTACTATACGAAAAAAATACTTATATTTAACTTTATTTATTTGTTTAATTTACTTATAAAACTGCAATACCCCTGGTGTTACAGATGTTTATGGGCGGTGGTGATCTCTTACCATCAGGAGACCGACTTGCTCGTTTGCCACCCAGTCGAAAAAAAGACACATTAAGAAACAATAACCAGGAATAAAACTTAACTATGAACAGAATATAATATAGTAGAGATTTGTATTGACTTGTTTTAATTTCGCGTTTATTAAAAAAAAATGTTTTTCATGTAAATTTTAAGCTAAAATATTTGACGAGTTTGAACTTACGACCTCCGATTTTCTAGTAATAAAAATAAATCTGTCCTTCACTATTTTAATTTACCTATAAGTATTTTTCTATAATGTTATCTCAGACATAAGTATTGACTTTTGTCTGACTGAGAAACTATGAATAGTGACGCCAATGTAGGTACTATAGATTTATAGTGTCGCTAGCCAAAAAAAAAACCTAGTTTTTTTTAGTCCACCAAAATAGGTACTACCCAAAAAAAAGTATTTTTTCACAATTAACAAATTTAGGATTCTTCTCAACAGTGGTTTTTCCGAACGGTGCTAGATTTTTGACATTCATAAAGTGCTAGCCTTATCTGAATAAAGATATTTTGATTTTGACTTTGGCTATTCAAAGAGGAAACGCTACCAGCATCAATTTTATTTAGTTTAATTTTTGTTTTTAAGTTTAGGATAGTTTTATGTACATACCAGTTTTAAATTTAATTATTGTCAAATAATATGCTTATCTTAGATTTTGCTGAGCAAGCATATTGCTGATAAAAAATAGGTCAAACGTAAAACTTTTGACAACGTTAATAAATAAAAAAAAATCACAGATAAAGATGACGTCAGAGATCAACGAGTGGTACCGAGGCCGCAAGGTTCTGGTGACCGGCGCTTCAGGACTCATGGGCAAGGTGCTGATAGAGAAGCTTCTCTACTCCGTGCCCGACATCGGCTGCGTATACGCACTGGTGCGGCCGAAGCGCGGCAAAACGCCGGAGTCGCGTATCGAGGACATGTGGAAACTGCCCGTGAGTTTTAGGTCCTGTTTCACCACTCATTGATAATTTGTGACAGATATCGTCACTACTTTGAAAAAAGCTGATCTCAAAATCGATGATCTTTCCGAGTGAAATTAATGTACATTGTTTTAAGGGTCAAATTTGTTGACGTATTGATTTGAGATACGAGATTTTTTCAAAATAGTGACGATATGTATGTGATCTCGTCTCACTTACTGGGTCAAAACAAACAGAGACGACATCACAGATATCTGTCACATACATTTTTGGCATGAGTGGTGAAACGCCCTTGGAGTCAGGAATTAAAAGCAACAGATCAAATATACGCGTAGTCCATTTTGTGCAAATCGCTGATTTAAAGACAAATTGTTTTATGGTTTTACCGAGTAGGTAAAGTCTAGGAAATATGAATTGACCTTATAAGCTTCACTAATTACATAACCATGTGACAAACCAGTAAGATGTAAGCAAATTGTTAAAGCTGCTTTTTTGGCGTTGCAGTGTGCTCCGCAACAATAATTTCAAGTCGCGGATGGCGAGCGTCTGTGATCGAGTTTAGCTCGACATGTCAGCTGTACTCGGTTTCGGACGTGAGTTGTCCGTTGTGTTGTCATTTACAATGAGTATGTCTCACGGTAGTTTCATGTTAAAAATTTCAAGTCTTACCTAAGATTTACATAAAATGAGCGATTGACAGCGGTAGATAAACTCTCTTTTGTAAAATTATTACGGTTTATAAATAAAAAAAAACCAATTCATATTTCCTGAACTATCAGGTTTTGGGCTATAAATTAAAAACAGAGCTGTAACACTCTAAATTGGCTGTTTAAATTAGGTAACGGACAGCTTACTAAAGTGTCATTCCATGTTAAAACAACACACATTCAATTTTTAGACCAAACCAAAAATTTACTGTTAAAATGGCTTTTTAGATGTCTATACCTATCTAATAAAATTATCGTTTTATTAGGTGTGTTGTTAATGTGATGCTTGGACACGTACATTGCTCGTAAATTACCTACTATTACCTTGATTGATTAATGTCTGTATTTACACAATAATTATTTTTTAATAAAACGTTGGATCTTTAGGCTACGTACGCACTATGCGCCTAACTGCGCAGTTTTAGCGCACCGTCTCTTTCTCAAGCGATATTTTGATGAGGGACGGCGCGCTTATATACCGCGCGATTAACCGCATAGTGTGTACGTAGCCTTACAAGGTACCTACAATGGAAATAATATTGATTTTCTGTTTTCCATTTTTCAGCTTTTCTCGCGTTTAAGGGAAGAGAAATCACACATGATGCAAAAACTGATTCCAGTGACTGGTGACATACTATTTGACAATCTCGGAATCGAGGACAATATCCTTAAACTGCTTTACGATGAGGTAAGAACAGTAACAATAAGTTTTGTTAAATAAACATTTTTATTTCAAACTTTTTAACTGACTGTACTTTTAGATGATTGTATCTACTTGCATTTTCATCATAACTACAATTTTCGTACCAAATTTCAAGTCGAGGCCTTTCAACGTTGAGGAGTTCCGACCTGGGGGACAATCCTAGCTGGACCACCAGAATGCCACTAACAATTCTATTGTCTCCAAATTTAGATAAGTATATCAAATTTCAGATCAATCCGATCCCAAGAAGTAGTAAAAAATTAGTTTGTAAATACAGTACAGTCGAACCATATCATTCCTATCACAATAAATTCCCTTGTCAATGCAAGTCACTATGACTTTTTCTACGAAAAAGTTCCACAGTGGTCACGATTCAGTTGGTTCGATAGTACATAGTTACATATGTATAAGTACGTACACGTGTTTTTTTTATCTTTATTTATTATGGAACTTTGATTAAACGATAATGAACATGTCAGTTCCCAAAGGCCTTAATTATAAAAACACCACAACAGCCATACGATTTAAATGAGTAACAACTAAAAAGTAATTAAAAAGAACATAAACTTAGTACGTTTTGGTTCCTGCATCAGAGTGATAAAACGGAACCCTTATTATAATAGAATGGACTTCGCTATAAGGGTATCGTATTGAAAAGGTGGCTAATGGAACTGATGTGGTAGTGGGCAGCAACATTCTCTGTTGTGAACAAGAACTCCAAACTCCAGCACTGTGGTGTGACAAACCAGTGAAAACCACGTTGAGAATGAAAAAAAAAACCGGCCAAGTGCGAGTCGGACTCGCGCACCGAGGGTTCCTTATCAATATTTTTATTCTCAAATTTTTTCCTTTATCTGTGCTATAAGACGTTGCTTCGTACCAAATTTCAAGATTCTGAGTTCACGGGAAGTACTGAGGGAGTTTTGATTATCTTGCGAGTTTCGGATATTTGCGGAAATTTGCAGCATAAACGGCTGCATCTTTTGATTGCGTTGGCTTAAAAGTTTGATTTTTTCACAGCTCCAAGGGACAGTAGAACTGAGTATTTAATATAAATTTCAGCTTGATACCTCCACGCGTTCCTGAGAAAAGGGGTCTTGACAGACGGACGGACGGACGGACAACAAAGTGATCCTATAAGGGTTCCGTTTTTGTCTTTTGATATCTCAACGCTAACGCGGAACCCTAAAAATGACTTAGAAGAAGAAACTTGAAGTAAACCCAAGAGATATCTCATCACCAAGTTATAAACTATGCATACCTAAAACTAATGAACAAACACAGGTCATTTCAGGTTCGATTTCCTTTCCGAAATGAAACTTCCATATCTTTTTCAGGTATCAGTAGTGTTCCACTTCGCAGCCAGTTTGCGACTAGAAGCACCTCTGAAGGAAGGACTAGAGATGAACACTAGAGGTACCCTACGTGTCTTGGATGTCGCGAGGAAGATGAGGAACATAGCTGCCTTCGTGCACCTCTCCACCGCTTTCTGTTACCCAGATTATGAGCGTATGGCTGAGCAGGTATGATCTTACACAACGGGCATGTTAAGTCTTGATTTTTATGCGAGTGAGTGCGGGATTATAATTTTATACGACTGCCCAAAGAAATTTTTGAATCCCAATGGATGCTGAGATCGCTTTGATGTTTGAAGAATAAAAAAAAATCTACAAAACTACTTAATGCAGATTTTATGAATGCCTGACTGTTTTTTAAGGTGCACGACCCACCGAACGACCCCCACGAAGTGTTGCGCGCTGCGAGCTGGTTAACCGAGGATCAGCTCAAACTCCTCTCGCCATCAATTCTGAAGATGCATCCAAACTCCTACACCTACTCCAAGAGACTGGCCGAGGCTCTCGTGCGGGAGAGCCATCCGGAACTTCCATCTGTTATCGTGAGACCCAGTATAGGTAAATAATTTTATAAAAGAAAAACTTACCCTCGACAAACATGAGCCTTATTTTGGTAACTAGTGATTCAATAATTCTTAAAATTCTCAAAATGACTGATATATTTATACATATAGACATGTTCACAATTTCAACTCTTGGTAAGCGAAATATACGATTTTACTCTGAAGTATGTTAGTACTATTATATATTCTGTGTCTGAAGATAGGATTCCTGCTTACTAATTTGTCAATTAGCAAGGAGTAATTGATGTTCTTTACAATTCCAGTCACCCCCTCCTACAAAGACCCGATACCAGGCTGGGTGGACAATCTCAACGGGCCTATAGGCCTGATGGTTGGCGCCGGAAAGGGCGTCATCCGTTCCATGCACTGCTACGGCCACTACCATTGTGAGGTCATCCCTGTCGACATTGCCATTAACGCAATCATCGTCATTGCGTACAAGATTGGCACACAGACGCAGAGGTTCGTGTTTTCAATTACCTACTGTGTTCGTATTGTATTTAGCACGAAATTGTAAAGGCCATATTATGAGACACACGTGTGAATTGCAGCAACAGGTACTTTGTCACTCTTTCAACAGATCAATGACAAATGAGTACAATGACAAAAGAAACACCAGACGACCGAATGGAACAGGCTTTTAGTAGATCGACCTATCTTACTTAATTTTCCCCACTTATATTTGTGGTAGGTGGTAGATTTTTGTTATAGGCCAGTAACTTTTAACTTGGCTCGAAACTTGTCCACGAGGAATATTTAAATTTGGAATTTAGTAGCCATGCTAAAGTGTAGCCCATTGGTTCTCAATCTTATTTTGCCTACCGCCCTGTTTGAGTTTTTCTTTTACATTTTGTATTACCACTGCCCTACAAAAAAAATTCTAAAGCTACAACATCGCGATTCAGAATTTATGTTCTAGGCAATCCGCTTAACCGAACCACAGAATAGATATTAATAGGTACCTACCGAACTGTATCGTGCTTGCAGACTATAAACAAAGTTACATTCTTAAGTTTTCTTCTTCATATCACCGATATACTTTCAACGCTGTGCTTTTGCTTTGTTAAAACCGGATAGCCGAATGGCTTGGCTACAGAATGACAGAATCTACTAAAAAGCTCGAGGCCGGTCGGGCGGGGCCAATACCTTAATATGTATGAAAAGTGTATGTATAGTGTGTATGTATGTTGAGTGTTTCACACCTATTTAAACATGTAGTGTAGAATGGTTTTCCATCGCAGCATCGCAGCATTGTGTCTTCACTATACAAGGTATGAAGATACTAAATTAAATCAGAGATCTTTTATTAAAAAGAAAAGTTCGTATTTATCGTGCTCTCTCTATTTTATTAGCTTCAGTAGGTGTACCCATCGTACAGGCACAGCCGTTTTGATATTTGACACTAATGAATAATAAAGTTCCATATTAATGGATATGAAAATGTCACTCATTTAATACAACAATTGATTGACAGTTCGTATGCCGTTGTGTTCCAAGTGAAATCTGACTTTTCCCGATGGAAATAGGTACTTACATTATTCACTATTCTAATCTATACTGTATAACACAAGCATTGCTCACTTTGGGTTTGCAGGTGGTAGGACCTTGTGCAAGGTCCGCCCGGATTGCTACCACCATCTTGCTCGCTAATCCTGCCGTAAAGCAGCAGTGGTTGCACTGTTGTGTTTCGGCGTGGAGAGTAAGACAGCCGGTGAAATTACTGGCACTTGAGGTATCCCATCTTAGGCGTCTAGGTTAGCAACGCATCTGCAATACCCCTGGTGTTGCATGCAGATGTTTATGGGCGGTGGTGATCTCTTAAAATCAGGAGACCCACTTGCTCGTTTGCCATCCAGTCGAATAAAAAAAATAGGTCAATGTTGGTGTCAATTGTTCCATGATGTTTATTTATATTTAAAAAAAAAACTGTAAGTGAATAATTTTTCTAACGCTCGGGATCGCAATATAATGACAGTTTTTGTATTTGAAATCTGTCATTTAATTGCTATCGCGAGCGTCAGAAACGTTAGGCAATACGGGCCTCTGCAGGGCTACTCCGAAACTCGAAACTCGAAGTTCGTGTCGTGCGGTCCCTCTCGCTCTCGTATTAAATAGTATAAGTGTCAGAGGGACCGCTCGACACGAACTTCGAGTTTCGAGTTTCGGAGTAGGTAGCCTGGTGCCAGCTACTTACTACTACGCTTCATACCTTAACACTGACTTACCTACATCGTTATCTGTGGTATTTGCAGACCTCCAGCGCTCCCTGTCTACAACATAACCACTGGAGACGACAGAGACACCACCTGGAAACAAGTCCTGGATAACGGAAAGGCAACCATTCGCAAATACCCATTCGAAGGTCCATTGTGGTACCCTTGATGGGAACATTAGACACAACAAGTTCATCCATAGCCTTTGTGTGTTCTTTTATCATATCATACCGGCTTATCTGATTGACTTTTTGATGCTGATATTTGGACAGAAACGATTGTAAGTATTGTCATAAAGTACCTACCTACTTTAGTTTGCATTAACTATTATTATATAAATAATTTAATTCAATTAAATTTTAATAAATAAAAAATTGTCGAATAAATTGTATGATCGCGCATCACTGTAGATCTACTGAACCATAACTTCGACGTAATATTCTGGAGAGTAAGGGGCTGTTTCACCATCCATTGATTAGTGTTAACTGACGGTTAAATGTGATGCCGTCTCCGTCTATTCGAACAAAACAAATAGAGACGGCATCAATTTAACCGTCAGTTAACACTAATCAATGGATTGTGAAACAACCCCTAAGACTTTTTGTGTGCTTGCAAGATTTGACTGTGTTTGCCCACAATAGAAAGTTCATCTGACTCATTACATTTTTCAAACTTTCAGCATGGTTAAGATCCAGAACAGAATATCGACCGGCCTAGAAGTTCTCCAATACTTCACGACGAGAGAGTGGTGGTTCGACACCAATAATTTCAAAGCTTTGCCGGGTTCACTGAACCCTGTGGACCATAAGCTGTTCCCCATGGACCTGAGTATTATCCAGGATGAACCGTATATTGAGAGTTGCATGATTGGCGGGAAGTTGTATTGCTTGAAGGAAAAGATGGAGAATCTACCGAAAGCAAGGCTGCAGAACAACATGTAAGTTTATTGTTTTCGCAATTTCAGCTTATTATTATTTGTACCTGGAACTTCATCGTCATTATAACGGCCTATTCCACTGCTTGCCACAGGCCGAAGCCGTGGCGGCCTAGTGGTTTGACATATCGCCTCTCAAGCGGAAGATCGTGGGTTCAAACCCTGGCTCGCACCTATGAGTTTTTGGAAATGCATGTGCGAAAATACATTTAAAATTTACCACGAGCTTTACGGTAAGGAAAACATCGTGAGGAAACCTGCACAACCTGCGAAGAAAATCGATGATGTGCGTGAAGTTCCCAATCCCCACTGAACCGGGCGGGAACTTAACGCGACATTTTATTATTTTGAGACGTTGACTTTTAAGGCCCGGATGTAATAATCACCTAATTTAACTGCGCACTGTTTGATTTGTGTAATTTTGTATACCTATGTCTCACGAGACCTCGAGTAATAAGTACTATACATACTAGCTTTTGCCCGCGGCTTCGCCCGCGTGGAATTCGGGTATCGCGCGCTGTTCCCTCGGGCACTGTGCATTTTTCCGGGATAAAAAGTAGCCTATATCACTCTCTGGCCCATAAACTATCCCTATGCCAAAAATTACGTCGATCCGCCGCTTCGTTTCGTCGTGAAAGACGGACAAACATACACACAACATACAAACACACACTTTTTCGCATTTAGAATATTAAGTACGGGAAGTATTGATTTACAGTAAAAAAAGTTATAGTGCAATTTAAGGCCATAAATAAAATGTTGTTTGTTTTATTTCAGTCTCTGGATTCTGGATAAGTGGTGACGGTGTTCTTCTACCTCTTCATCATTTCCTGTATGGCGGCATATTTTGAACCAATCAGAGAAGTTCTATCTCACGGAGGACCCCTCGTTCGTCATTTGCCTTTTGTTGGGAAGGCGGTGTTTCAAGACTAATAAAAATAAATAAGATCGTTGTCACAGACTACAATCGAGATTTGGGAAATTTTAAGAAGTGCTTTGCTCGAATGTTTTGTAGGTAATAGTTCGCCTGCCAAGCAAGAGCTTTACCAATTGCATCGAAGCTCTGTTTTCAACTTTTTATTCGTTATATGTGCCTGAAGTCTGTCTTGATAGAAGGTATGTGTTGTAATTATGGTAATTGAAATACAAACTGAAACATAGATGCACAGAAAAAACAGAAAATAAGACCATCACTGGGAATCGAACCAGGTCCTCGGTATTCCGTACGCGTGCTATACCGCTACACCACTGATGGTCAACGGTACCGACACGAATTTCCCTATGCACCTCATATCTCAGCTTGTGTTTCTTACTTAGTCACTTAAGCAGTGACGCTAGCGACATCTATGCCGTAGCCCTCAAACTATTTCGGCATTCCATTGGAACTAACCGCTCACCCGGACAAGAGATATCGTTTCTAAGCAATCAAATTAAGATTGGTTTTTTGGAATCTTTTTGTATTTTTTATTTCAATTCCAAATTTTTACTTTTACGGTCATCCCGTAAAACCGAAATTGAAAATACAAACTGAAACATAGATGCACAGAAAAAACAGAAAAATAAGACCATCACTGGGAATCGAACCCAGGTCCTCGGTATTCCGTACCGCGTGCTATACCGCTACACCACTGATGGTCAACGGTACCGACACGAATTTCCCTATGCACCTCATATCTCAGCTTGTGTTTCTTACTTAGTCACTTAAGCAGTGACGCTAGCGACATCTATGCCGTAGCCCTCAAACTATTTCGGCATTCCATTGGAACTAACCGCTCACCCGGACAAGAGATATCGTTTCTAAGCAATCAAATTAAGATTGGTTTTTTGGAATCTTTTTGTATTTTTTATTTCAATTCCAAATTTTTACTTTTACGGTCATCCCGTAAAACCGAAATTGAAAATACAAACTGAAACATAGATGCACAGAAAAAACAGAAAAATAAGACCATCACTGGGAATCGAACCCAGGTCCTCGGTATTCCGTACCGCGTGCTATGCGCGTAATTATGGTAGACAGTGTACCTAGTGTGTCTTTTAACTGAAGAGACGTGTAAAAAGAAAATGATCAAATACTGTCGGTGGAATCTTCAGAAGACCGATACCAATTTCGCCAAAACTTGGTATATTATTCTGTTGTGGTTATTAAGTTTTAAATATACATGTCGGCGGCCGATCGTAAAATCCGCCAGATCTCGAAATTCCGAGGCATATCATTAAATGGCGCCATTTCATGATATGCCATATCACGATGGATGTGCCTGAGAAACAATACGGCAGATCGATTAGAGCAAAACGCATTCGCCCGATATTCCTAGTTCTATAATAACCGGCACATCGTGATATGCGAAAAAAAATAAAATTAGGTACGACGATGCGAAGCGAGGAGT
>NC_133476.1:8438452-8440083 GCF_025370935.1 Choristoneura fumiferana | reverse complement strand
CTAGCTGCCAATTCACGTAAATGGAAATAATGAACATTTTTTTTATTCGACTGGATGGAAACGAGCAAGTGAGTCTCTTGATGGTAAGGGATCACCACCGCCCATAAATATCTGCAATAGCAGATGCGTTGCCAACCTAGAGGCCTAAGATGGGATACCTCAACTGCCAATAATTTCACCGGCTGTCTTACTCTCCACGCCGAAACACAACAGTGCAAGCACTGCTGCTTCACTGCAGGATTAGTGAGCAAGATGGTAGTAGCAATCCGGGCGGACCTTGCACAAGGTCCTACCACCTGCAATTTTGACGCAGCACTAGTATTTGTGACATTTGCTTGCTACTTATTCGGAGTCAAGGCTAGTAAAGTCTCATAGATGTCTCGAAGTATATCGTGCGAGTTGCGGTACATTGCTGTTGATTATTAACCACTTATAAATCTATGCAATATTAAGAAATTACCTGCAACGTCTAAAGCCGCGGACTGGACGCCGGCGGGCAGCGGGCAGTCTCGGCCGCGTGATGTCAAAATATCTTTTCACCTCAGCACCTCAAACAGGCAGCTTTTGCTATGAGAAATCAGTGAGCAAAATCGCATTTTGCTCACTCCGTGAGACAAAGTAAACTTTTAATTATTTTTTTAAAATGCTGAGTACAGTGTGGGTCTACTCACTGAATTTCCAAATATTTAACCAAAGAGGATTTGAACTTTACTTTGATCTGTCATAATTTCACTTCAACACGAAAAAAAGCGATAGATATGATCAAACCAAATGTGTTGATTACAATCTTAAAATAATTTTTTGGCATTAAAAATATATAGATAAGTACCTAATAAATTACATGACAACGAAATATTCCAAAATGTAAATTTCCCGATCTTTTAATAAAGTAATATGCAACCTCGTGCACGAAAGCCGCTTCTCTTGTTTTTTTTTTATAAAGAATTCCGTATACTGCCTCTACAGTTGTAATAATATTTTTTAAATTGAATGAATTTTTAACAAATCTATTTATTTTTATGTAATATATAATTTTAATTTGTAATATTAATAAAAATTATATTTAAAGGTTTAATAACATTTATAATAAATATACGTTTTATGTTCAACCTTTTAATGACCCCCAGATAAGGCTTTTTGCAGTATTAAAAAATAAGTGTGACATTAGTACGAGAAGTTCTTACAATACAATGCATGTATGAGTATGAGATTTGTATTGTATCTACTGGAAACTTTTTTAAGTAGGTTTTAAATGTTATTATTATATTAATTGTTTCTTAATAATCGGATTCTATTTAAAAAAAAATGTTTGTTTTGTAAACAGGTAGGTATATGTGGTTTATTCTTATGTTACATTTAAATTATGTTCTCGCTGCTGAGGGAAAAATTGTATGTGTCACACGAGACCAAAGTTTTTTTGCATCTCGTGTATTTGAATCCCTTGTTGCTCTCAGGATTCTAACCTAGAATCACTCGCTAACGCTCGTGATTTCAATTATAGAATCCTTCGCTGACTCGGGTTCAAAATCAACACTCGCAACAAAAAACAACTTTGCTCTCTTGTTTGCACAAATAATATTATTCAATTTAGGCTATTAAAAGCACTTATGAATGTCAAAAAAATCTACCAC